>NC_091162.1:47077111-47176451 GCF_040958095.1 Procambarus clarkii | reverse complement strand
CAAATATGACCATCGCTGTTTTTCAGTATTTGGCAGATTTCGGTATAAAAAGTCGTAATTTGAAACTGAAAATAGGTGCAGAGAGTCAGAATTAGGCTAAAAAATCACGCTCAGGAGTAAAATTTCCGACATTTTCAGACATTTTGAAAACTACAGGGGGGTTGGGCAAAATATGACCCATCGCTGTTTTCAGTATTGGCAGATTTTCGGTATAAAAATCGTAATTTGAAACTGAAAATAGGTGCAGAGAGTCAGAATTCGGCTAAAAAATCACGCTCAGGAGTAAAATTTCCGACATTTCAGACATTTTGAAAACTGCAGGGGGTTGGGCAAAATATGACCCATCGCCGTTTTCAGTAATTGGCATATTTTCGGTTAAAAATCGTAATTTGAAACTGAAAATAGGTGCAGAGAGTCAGAATTCGGCTAAAAAATTACGCTCAGGAGTCAAATTTCCGACATTTCAGACATTTTGAAAACTGCAGGGGTGTTTGGGCAAAATATGACCATCGCCGTTTTCAGTAATTGGCATATTTTCGGTATAAAAAGTCGTAATTTGAAACTGAAAATAGGTGCAGAGAGTCAGAATTCGGATAAAAAATCACGCTCAGGAGTCAAATTTCCGACATTTCAGACATTTTGAAAACTGCAGGGGTTTGGGCAAAATATGACACATCGCCGTTTGTAATAGGCATATTTTCGGTATAAAAAGTCGTAATTTGAAACTGAAAAAAGGTGCAGAGAGTCAGAATAAGGCTAAAAATCACGCTCAGAGTCAAATTTCGAATTTCAGACATTTTGAAAACTGCAGGGGGGTTGGTCAAAATATGACCCATCGCTGATTTCAGTAATTGGCATATTTTCGGTATAAAAAGTCGTAATTTGAAACTGAAAATAGTGCAGAGAGTCAGAATTCGGCTCAAAAATCACACTCAAGAATCAAATTTCAGACATTTCAGACATTTTGAAAACTGCAGGGGGTTGGGCAAAATATGACCCATCGCCGTTTTCAGTAATTGGCATATTTTCGGTATAAAAAGTCGTAATTTGAAACTGAAAATAGTGCAGAGAGTCAGAATTCGGCTCAAAAATCACGCTCAGGAGTCAAAATTTCCGATATTTCAGACATTTTGAAAACTGCAGGGGGTTTGGGCAAAATATGACCCATCGCCGTTTACAGTAATTGGGATTTTCGGTATAAAAAGTCGAATTTTAAACTGAAAATAGGTGCAAGAGTCAGAATTAGGTCAAAAATCATGCTCAGGAATAAATTTCCGACATTTCAGACATTTTGAAAACTGCAGGGGGGTTTGGGCAAAATATGACCCATCGCCGTTTACAGTAATTGGCTATTTTCGGTATAAAAATCGTAATTTGAAACTGAAAATAGGTGCAGAGTCAGAATTCGGTCAAAAATCATGCTCAGGATCAAATTTCCGACATTTCAGACATTTTGAAAACTGCAGGGGGTTTGGGCAAAATATGACCCATCGCCGTTTTCAGTAATTGGCATATTTTCGGTATAAAAATCGTAATTTGAAACTGAAAATAGGTGCAGAGAGTCAGAATTCGGCTCAAAAATCACGCTAAGGAGTCAAATTTCCGACATTTCAGACATTTTGAAAACTGCAGGGGGTTTGGTCAAAATATGACTGATCGCCGTTTTCAGTAATTGGCATATTTTCGGTATAAAAAGTCGTAATTTGAAACTGAAAATAGGTGCAGAGAGTCAGAATTCGGCTCAAAAATCACGCTCAGGAGTCAAATTTTCGAAATTTCAGATTTTGAAAACTGCAGGGGGGTTTGGTCAAAATTGACTGATTGCGTTTTAGTAATTGGCATATTTTCGGTATAAAAAGTCGTAATTTGAAACTGAAAATAGGTGCAGAGAGTCAGAATTCGGCTCAAAAATCACGCTCAGGAGTCAAATTTCCGACATTTCCGACATTTTGAAAACTGCAGGGGGGTTTGGGCAAAATATGACCCATCGACGTTTTCAGTAATTGGCATATTTTCGGTATAAAAAGTCGTAATTTGAAACTGAAAATAGGTGCAGAGAGTCAGAATTCGGCTCAAAAACACGCTCAGGAGTCAAATTTCCGACATTTCAGACATTTTGAAAACTGCAGGGGTTTGGTCAAAATATGACCCTCGCCGTTTTCAGTAATTGGCATATTTTCGGTATAAAAAGTCGTAATTTGAAACTGAAAATAGGTGCAGAGAGTCAGAATTCGGCTCAAAAACACGCTCAGGAGTAAAATTTCCGACATTTCAGACATTTTGAAAACTGCAGGGGGTTTGGGCAAAATATGACCCTCGCAGTTTTCAGTAATTGGCATATTTTCGGTATAAAAAGTCGTAATTTGAAACTGAAAATAGAGTGCAGAGAGTCAGAATTCGGCTCAAAAATCACGCTCAGGAGTAAAATTTCCGACATTTCAGACATTTTGAAAACTGTAGGGGGTTTGGGCAAAATATGACCCATCGCCGTTTTCAGTAATTGGCATATTTTCGGTATAAAAAGTCGTAATTTGAAACTGAAAATAGGGCAAGAGTCAGAATTCGGTCAAAAATCACGCTCAGAGTCAAAATTTCCGACATTTCAGACATTTTGAAAACTACAGGGGGGTTTGGGCAAAATATGACCCATCGCCGTTTTCAGTAATTGGCATATTTTCGGTATAAAAATTCGAATTTGAAACTGAAAATAGGTGCAGAGTCAGAATTCGGTCAAAATCACGCTCAGGAGTCAAATTTCCGACATTTCAGACATTTTGAAAACTGCAGGGGGTTTGGGCAAAATATGACCCATCGCCGTTTTCAGTAATTGCATATTTTCGGTATAAAAATTCGTAATTTGAAACTGAAAATAGGTGCAGAGAGTCAGAATTCGGCTAAAATCACGCTCAGGAGTAAATTTCCGACATTTCAGACATTTTGAAAACTGCAGGGGGTTTGGGCAAAATATGACCCATCGCCGTTTTCAGTAATTGGCATATTTTCGGTATAAAAGTCGAATTTGAAACTGAAAATAGGTGCAAGAGTCAGAATTCGGCTAAAAAATCACGCTCAGGAGTAAATTTCCGACATTTCAGACATTTTGAAAATGCAGGGGGTTTGGGCAAAATATGACCCATCGCCGTTTTCAGTAATTGGCATATTTTCGTGTTAAAAGTCGTAATTTGAACTGAAAATAGGTGCAGAGTCAGAATTCGGCAAAAATCACGCTCAGGAGTCAAATTTCCGACATTTCAGACATTTTGAAAACTGCAGGGGGGTTTGGGCAAAATATGACCCATCGCCGTTTTCAGTAATTGGCATATTTTCGGTTAAAAAGTCGTAATTTGAACTGAAAATAGGTGCAGAGAGTCAGAATTCGGCTAAAAAATCACGCTCAGGAGTAAAATTTCCGACATTTCAGACATTTTGAAAACTGCAGGGGGTTTGGGCAAAATATGACCATCGCCGTTTTAAGTAATTGGCATATTTTCGGTATAAAAAGTCGTAATTTGAAACTGAAAAAGGTGCAGAGAGTCAGAATTCGGATCAAAAATCACGCTCAGGAGTCAAATTTCCGACATTTCAGACATTTTGAAAACTGCAAGGGGGTTTTGGGCAAAATATGACCATCGCCGTTTTAAGTAATTGGCATTTTTGGTATAAAAAGTCGTAATTTGAAACTGAAAAAGGTGCAGAGAGTCAGAATTCGGCTCAAAAATAACGCTAGGAGTCAAATTTCCGACATTTCAGACATTTTGAAAACTGCAAGGGGGTTTTGGTCAAAATATGACCCATCGCCGTTTTCAGTAATTGGCATATTTTCGGTATAAAAAGTCGTAATTTGAAACTGAAAATAGGTGCAGAGAGTCAGAATTCGGCTCAAAAATACGCTCAGGATCAAATTTCGAAATTTCAGAATTTTGAAAACTGCAAGGGGGTTTTGGTCAAAATATGACTATCGCCGTTTTCAGTAATTGGCATATTTTCGGTATAAAAAGTCGTAATTTGAAACTGAAAATAGGTGCAGAGAGTCAGAATTCGGCTCAAAAATCACGCTCAGGAGTCAAATTTCGACATTTCAGATTTTGAAAACTGCAGGGGGGTTTGGTCAAAATTGACACATTGCCGTTTTGAGTAATTGGCATATTTTCGGTATAAAAAGTCGTAATTTGAAACTGAAAATAGGTGCAGAGAGTCAGAATTCGGCTCAAAAATCACGCTCAGGAGTAAATTTCCGACATTTCAGACATTTTGAAAACTGCAGGGGGGTTTGGGCAAAATGACCATTGCGTTTTCAGTAATTGGCATATTTTCGGTATAAAAAGTCGTAATTTGAAACTGAAAATAGTGCAGAGAGAATTCGGCTCAAAAATCACACTCAAGAATCAAATTTCAGACATTTCAGACATTTTGAAAACTGCAGGGGGGTTTGGGCAAAATATGACCCATCGCTGTTTTCAGTATTGGCAGATTTTCGGTATAAAAAGTCGTAATTTGAAACTGAAAATAGGTGCAGAGAGTCAGAATTAGGCTAAAAAATCACGCTCAGGAGTAAAATTTCCGACATTTCAGACATTTTGAAAACTGCAGGGGGGTTTGGGCAAAATATGACCCATCGCTGTTTTCAGTAATTGGCATATTTTCGGTTAAAAATTCGTAATTTGAAACTGAAAATAGGTGCAGAGAGTCAGAATTCGGCTAAAAAATCACGCTCAGGAGTCAAATTTCCGACATTTCAGACATTTTGAAAACTGCAGGGGTGTTTGGGCAAAATATGACCCATCGCCGTTTTCAGTAATTGGCATATTTTCGGTATAAAAAGTCGTAATTTGAAACTGAAAATAGGTGCAGAGAGTCAGAATTCGGCTAAAAAATCACGCTCAGGAGTCAAATTTCCGACATTTCAGACATTTTGAAAACTGCAGGGGTTTTGGGCAAAATATGACCATCGCCGTTTTAGTAATAGGCATATTTTCGGTATAAAAAGTCGTAATTTGAAACTGAAAAAGGTGCAAAGAGTCAGAATAAGGCTAAAAAATCACGCTCAGGAGTCAAATTTCGAAATTTCAGACATTTTGAAAACTGCAGGGGGGTTTGGGCAAAATATGACCATCGCTGATTTCAGTAATTGGCATATTTTCGGTATAAAAAGTCGTAATTTGAAACTGAAAAGGTGCAGAGAGTCAGAATTCGGCTCAAAAATCACACTCAAGAATCAAATTTCAGACATTTCAGACATTTTGAAAACTGCAGGGGGGTTGGGCAAAATATGACCCATCGCCGTTTTCAGTAATTGGCATATTTTCGGTATAAAAAGTCGTAATTTGAAACTGAAAATAAGTGCAGAGAGTCAGAATTCGGCTCAAAAATCACGCTCAGGAGTCAAATTTCCGACATTTCAGACATTTTGAAAACTGCAGGGGGTTTGGGCAAAATATGACCCATCGCCGTTTTCAGTAATTGGCAGATTTTCGGTATAAAAAGTCGTAATTTTAAACTGAAAATAGGTGCAGAGAGTCAGAATTAGGCTCAAAAATCATGCTCAGGAGTAAATTTCCGACATTTCAGACATTTTGAAAACTGCTGGGGGTTTGGGCAAAATATGACCCATCGCCGTTTACAGTAATTGGGATATTTTCGGTATGAAACGTCGAAATTTGAAACTGAAAATAGGTGCAATGAGTCAGAATTCGGTCAAAAATCATGCTCAGGAATCAAATTTCCGACATTTCAGACATTTTGAAAACTGCAGGGGGGTTTGGGCAAAATATGACCCATCGCCGTTTTCAGTAATTGGCTATTTTCGGTATAAAAATTCGTAATTTGAAACTGAAAATAGGTGCAGAGAGTCAGAATTCGGCTCAAAAATCACGCTAAGGAGTCAAATTTCCGACATTTCAGACATTTTGAAAACTGCAAGGGGGTTTTGGTCAAAATATGACCCATCGCCGTTTTCAGTAATTGGCATATTTTCGGTATAAAAAGTCGTAATTTGAAACTGAAAATAGGTGTAGAGAGTCAGAATTAGGCTCAAAAATCACGCTCAGGAGTCAAATTTTCGAATTTCAGAAATTTTGAAAACTGCAGGGGGTTTGGTCAAAATATGACTGATTGCCGTTTTCAGTAATTGGCATATTTTCGGTATAAAAAGTCGTAATTTGAAACTGAAAATAGGTGCAGAGAGTCAGAATTCGGCTAAAAATCACGCTCAGGAGTCAAATTTCCGACATTTCCGACATTTTGAAAACTGCAGGGGGGTTTGGGCAAAATTGACCCATTGACGTTTTGAGTAATTGGCATATTTTCGGTATAAAAAGTCGTAATTTGAAACTGAAAATAGGTGCAGAGAGTCAGAATTCGGCTCAAAAATCACGCTCAGGAGTCAAATTTCCGACATTTCAGACATTTTGAAAACTGCAGGGGGGTTTGGTCAAATATGACCCATCGCCGTTTTCAGTAATTGGCATATTTTCGGTATAAAAAGTCGTAATTTGAAACTGAAAATAGGTGCAGAGAGTCAGAATTCGGCTCAAAAAACACGCTCAGGAGTAAAATTTCCGACATTTCAGACATTTTGAAAACTGCAGGGGGTTTGGGCAAAATATGACCCTTCGCAGTTTTCAGTAATTGGCATATTTTCGGTGTAAAAAGTCGTAATTTGAAACTGAAAATAGTGCAGAGAGTCAGAATTCGGCTCAAAAATCACGCTCTGGAGTAAAATTTCCGACATTTCAGACATTTTGAAAACTGTAGGGGGTTTGGGCAAAATATGACCCATCGCCGTTTTCAGTAATTGGCATATTTTCGGTATAAAAAGTCGTAATTTGAAACTGAAAATAGAGGCAGAGAGTCAGAATTAGGCTCAAAAATCACGCTCATGAGTAAAATTTCCGACATTTTAGACATTTTGAAAACTAAGGGGGGTTTGGGCAAAATATGACCCATCGCCGTTTACAGTAATTGGCATATTTTCGGTATGAAACGTCGAAATTTGAAACTGAAAATAGGTGCAATGAGTCAGAATTCGGTTCAAAAATCACGCTCAGGAGTCAAATTTCCGACATTTCAGACATTTTGAAAACTGCAGGGGGGTTTGGGCAAAATATGACCCATCGCCGTTTTCAGTAATTGGCATATTTTCGGTATAAAAATTCGTAATTTGAAACTGAAAATAGGTGCAGAGAGTCAGAATTCGGCTCAAAATCACGCTCAGGAGTCAAATTTCCGACATTTCAGACATTTTGAAAACTGCAAGGGGGTTTGGTCAAAATATGACCCATCGCCGTTTTCAGTAATTGACATATTTTCGGTATAAAAAGTCGTAATTTGAAACTGAAAATAGGTGCAGAGAGTCAGAATTAGGCTAAAAAATCACGCTCAGGAGTAAAATTTCCGACATTTCAGACATTTTGAAAACTGCAGGGGCGTTTGGGCAAAATATGACCCATCGCCGTTTACAGTAATTGGCATATTTTCGGTATGAAACGTCGAATTTGAAACTGAAAATAGGTGCAATGAGTCAGAATTCGGTTCAAAAATCACGCTCAGGAGTCAAATTTCCGACATTTCAGACATTTTGAAAATTGCAGGGGGTTTGGGGCAAAATATGACCCATCGCCGTTTTCAGTAATTGGCATATTTTCGGGTTAAAAAGTCGTAATTTGAAACTGAAAATAGGTGCAGAGAGTCAGAATTCGGCTAAAAAATCACGCTCAGGAGTCAAATTTCCGACATTTCAGACATTTTGAAAACTGCAGGGGGGTTTGGGCAAAATATGACCCATCGCCGTTTTCAGTAATTGGCATATTTTCGGTATAAAAAGTCGTAATTTGAAACTGAAAATAGGTGCAGAGAGTCAGAATTCGGATAAAAAATCACGCTCAGGAGTCAAATTTCCGACATTTCAGACATTTTGAAAACTGCAAGGGGGTTTTGGGCAAAATATGACACATCGCCGTTTTAAGTAATAGGCATATTTTCGGTATAAAAAGTCGTAATTTGAAACTGAAAAAGGTGCAGAGAGTCAGAATTCGGCTCAAAAATCACGCTAAGGAGTCAAATTTCCGACATTTCAGACATTTTGAAAACTGCAAGGGGGTTTTGGTCAAAATATGACCCATCGCTGTTTTCAGTAATTGGCATATTTTCGGTATAAAAAGTCGTAATTTGAAACTGAAAATAGGTGCAGAGAGTCAGAATTAGGCTCAAAAATCACGCTCAGGAATCAAATTTCGAATTTCAGAAATTTTGAAAACTGCAGGGGGTTTGGTCAAAATATGACTGATTGCCGTTTTCAGTAATTGGCATATTTTCGGTATAAAAAGTCGTAATTTGAAACTGAAAATAGGTGCAGAGAGTCAGAATTCGGCTCAAAAATCACGCTCAGGAGTCAAATTTCTGACATTTCCGACATTTTGAAAACTGCAGGGGGGTTTGGGCAAAATTTGACCCATTGACGTTTTGAGTAATTGGCATATTTTCGGTATAAAAAGTCGTAATTTGAAACTGAAAATAGGTGCAGAAAGTCAGAATTCGGCTCAAAAATCACGCTCAGGAGTCAAATTTCCGACATTTCAGACATTTTGAAAACTGCAGGGGGTTTGGGCAAAATAGACCCATCGCCGTTTTCAGTAATTGGCATATTTTCGGTATAAAAAATCGTAATTTGAAACTGAAAATAGGTGCAGAGAGTCAGAATTCGGCTCAAAAACACGCTCAGGAGTAAAATTTCCGACATTTCAGACATTTTGAAAACTGCAGGGGGTTTGGGCAAAATATGACCCTTCGCAGTTTTCAGTAATTGGCATATTTTCAGTGTAAAAAGTCGTAATTTGAAACTGAAAATAAGTGCAGAGAGTCAGAATTCGGCGCAAAAATTACGCTCAGGAGTAAAATTTCCGACATTTCAGACATTTTGAAAACTGTAAGGGGTTTGGGCAAAATATGACCCATCGCCGTTTTCAGTAATTGACATATTTTCGGTATAAAAAGTCGTAATTTGAAACTGAAAATAGAGGCAGAGAGTCAGAATTAGGCTCAAAAATCACGCTCAGGAGTAAAATTTCCGACATTTTAGACATTTTGAAAACTACAGGGGGTTTGGGCAAAATATGACCCATCGCCGTTTACAGTAATTGGCATATTTTCGGTATGAAACGTCGAAATTTGAAACTGAAAATAGGTGCAATGAGTCAGAATTCGGTTCAAAAATCACGCTCAGGAGTCAAATTTCTGACATTTCAGACATTTTGAAAATTGCAGGGGGGTTTGGGGCAAAATATGACCCATCGCCGTTTTCAGTAATTGGCATATTTTCGGTTAAAAAGTCGTAATTTGAAACTGAAAATAGGTGCAGAGAGTCAGAATTCGGCTAAAAAATCACGCTCAGGAGTCAAATTTCCGACATTTCAGACATTTTGAAAACTGCAGGGGGGTTTGGGCAAAATATGACCCATCGCCGTTTTCAGTAATTGGCATATTTTCGGTATAAAAAGTCGTAATTTGAAACTGAAAATAGGTGCAGAGAGTCAGAATTCGGATAAAAAATCACGCTCAGGAGTCCAATTTCCGACATTTCAGACATTTTGAAAACTGCAAGGGGGTTTTGGGCAAAATATGACACATCGCCGTTTTAAGTAATAGGCATATTTTCGGTATAAAAAGTCGTAATTTGAAACTGAAAAAGGTGCAGAGAGTCAGAATTAGGCTCAAAAATCATGCTCAGGAGTAAAATTTCCGACATTTCAGACATTTTGAAAACTGCTGGGGGGTTTGGGCAAAATATGACCCATCGCCGTTTACAGTAATTGGGATATTTTCGGTATGAAACTTCGAAATTTGAAACTGAAAATAGGTGCAATGAGTCAGAATTCGGTTCAAAAATCATGCTCAGGAATCAAATTTCCGACATTTCAGACATTTTTAAAACTGCAGGGGGGTTTGGGCAAAATATGACCCACGCCGTTTTCAGTAATTGGCTTATTTTCGGTATAAAAATTCGTAATTTGAAACTAAAAATAGGTGCAGAGAGTCAGAATTCGGCTCAAAAATCACGCTAAGGAGTCAAGTTTCCGACATTTCAGACATTTTGAAAACTGCAGGGGGTTTTGGTCAAAATATGACCCATCGCCGTTTTCAGTAATTGGCATATTTTCGGTATAAAAAGTCGTAATTTGAAACTGAAAATAGGTGCAGAGAGTCAGAATTAGGCTCACAAATCACGCTCAGGAGTCAAATTTTCGAAATTTCAGAAATTTTGAAAACTGCAGGGGGTTTGGTCAAAATATGACTGATTGCCGTTTTCAGTAATTGGCATATTTTCGGTATAAAAAGTCGTAATTTGAAACTGAAAATAGGTGCAGAGAGTCAGAATTCGGCTCAAAAATCACGCTCAGGAGTCAAATTTCCGACATTTCCGACATTTTGAAAACTGCAGGGGGGTTTGGGCAAAATATGACCCATCGCCGTTTTCAGTAATTGGCATATTTTCGGTATAAAAAGTCGTAATTTGAAACTGAAAATAGGTGCAGAGAGTCAGAATTCGGCTCAAAAAACACGCTCAGGAGTAAAATTTCCGACATTTCAGACATTTTGAAAACTGCAGGGGGTTTGGGCAAAATATGACCCTTCGCAGTTTTCAGTAATTGGCATATTTTCGGTAAAAAGTCGTAATTTGAAACTGAAAATAAGTGCAGAGAGTCAGTATTCGGCTCAAAAATCACGCTCAGGAGTCAAATTTCCGACATTTCAGACATTTTGAAAACTGTAGGGGGTTTGGGCAAAATATGACCCATCGACGTTTTCAGTAATTGGCATATTTTCGGTATAAAAATTCGTAATTTGAAACTGAAAATAGGTGCAGAGAGTCAGAATTAGGCTAAAAAATCACGCTCAGGAGTAAAATTTCCGACATTTCAGACATTTTGAAAACTGCAGGGGGGTTTGGGCAAAATATGACCCATCGCCGTTTACAGTAATTGGCATATTTTCGGTATGAAACGTCGAAATTTGAAACTGAAAATAGGTGCAATGAGTCAGAATTCGGTTCAAAAATCACGCTCAGGAGTCAAATTTCCGACATTTCAGACATTTTGAAAATTGCAGGGGGGTTTGGGGCAAAATATGACCCATCGCCGTTTTCAGTAATTGGCATATTTTCAGGTTAAAAAGTCGTAATTTGAAACTGAAAATAGGTGCAGAGAGTCAGAATTCGGCTAAAAAATCACGCTCAGGAGTCAAATTTCCGACATTTCAGACATTTTGAAAACTGCAAGGGGGTTTGGTCAAAATATGACCCATCGCTGTTTTCAGTAATTGGCATATTTTCGGTATAAAAAGTCGTAATTTGAAACTGAAAATAGGTGCAGAGAGTCAGAATTAGGCTCAAAAATCACGCTCAGGAGTCAAATTTTCGAAATTTCAGAAATTTTGAAAACTGCAGGGGGGTTTGGTCAAAATATGACCCATCGCTGTTTTCAGTAATTGGCATATTTTCGGTATAAAAAGTCGTAATTTGTAACTGAAAATAGGTGCAGAGAGTCAGAATTCGGCTCAAAAATCACGCTCAGGAGTCAAATTTCTGACATTTCCGACATTTTGAAAACTGCAGGGGGGTTTGGGCAAAATTTGACCCATTGACGTTTTGAGTAATTGGCATATTTTCGGTATAAAAAGTCGTAATTTGAAACTGAAAATAGGTGCAGAGAGTCAGAATTCGGCTCAAAAATGACGCTCAGGAGTCAAATTTCCGACATTTCAGACATTTTGAAAACTGCAGGGGGTTTGGGCAAAATATGACCCATCGCCGTTTTCAGTAATTGGCATATTTTCGGTATAAAAAATCGTAATTTGAAACTGAAAATAGGTGCAGAGAGTCAGAATTCGGCTCAAAAAACACGCTCAGGAGTAAAATTTCCGACATTTCAGACATTTTGAAAACTGCAGGGGGTTTGGGCAAAATATGACCCTTCGCAGTTTTCAGTAATTGGCATATTTTCAGTGTAAAAAGTCGTAATTTGAAACTGAAAATAAGTGCAGAGAGTCAGAATTCGGCTCAAAAATCTTGCTCAGGAGTAAAATTTCCGACATTTCAGACATTTTGAAAACTGTAGGGGGTTTGGGCAAAATATGACCCATCGCCGTTTACAGTAATTGGCATATTTTCGGTATGAAACGTCGAAATTTGAAACTGAAAATAGGTGCAATGAGTCAGAATTCGGTTCAAAAATCACGCTCAGGAGTCAAATTTCCGACATTTCAGACATTTTGAAAATTGCAGGGGGGTTTGGGGCAAAATATGACCCATCGCCGTTTTCAGTAATTGGCATATTTTCGGGTTAAAAAGTCGTAATTTGAAACTGAAAATAGGTGCAGAGAGTCAGAATTCGGCTAAAAAATCACGCTCAGGAGTCAAATTTCCGACATTTCAGACATTTTGAAAACTGCAGGGGGGTTTGGGCAAAATATGACCCATCGCCGTTTTCAGTAATTGGCATATTTTCGGTATAAAAAGTCGTAATTTGAAACTGAAAATAGGTGCAGAGAGTCAGAATTCGGATAAAAAATCACGCTCAGGAGTCAAATTTCCGACATTTCAGACGTTTTGAAAACTGCAAGGGGGTTTTGGGCAAAATATGACACATCGCCGTTTTAAGTAATAGGCATATTTTCGGTATAAAAAGTCGTAATTTGAAACTGAAAAAAGGTGCAGAGAGTCAGAATTCGGCTCAAAAATCACGCTAAGGAGTCAAATTTCCGACATTTCAGACATTTTGAAAACTGCAAGGGGGTTTTGGTCAAAATATGACCCATCGCCGTTTTCAGTAATTGGCATATTTTCGGTATAAAAAGTCGTAATTTGAAACTGAAAATAGGTGCAGAGAGTCAGAATTAGGCTCAAAAATCACGCTCAGGAGTAAAATTTTCGAAATTTCAGAAATTTTGAAAACTGCAGGGGGTTTGGTCAAAATATGACTGATTGCCGTTTTCAGTAATTGGCATATTTTCGGTATAAAAAGTCGTAATTTGAAACTGAAAATAGGTGCAGAGAGTCAGAATTCGGCTCAAAAATCACGCTCAGGAGACAAATTTCCGACATTTCCGACATTTTGAAAACTGCAGGGGGGTTTGGGCAAAATTTGACCCATTGACGTTTTGAGTAATTGGCATATTTTCGGTATAAAATTCGTAATTTGAAACTGAAAATAGGTGCAGAGAGTCAGAATTCGGCTCAAAAATCACGCTTAGGAGTCAAACTTCCGACATTTCAGACATTTTGAAAACTGCTGGGGGGTTTGGGCAAAATATGACCCATCGCCGTTTTCAGTAATTGGCATATTTTCGGTATAAAAAGTCGTAATTTGAAACTGAAAATAGGTGCAGAGAGTCAGAATTCGGCTCAAAAACACGCTCAGGAGTAAAATTTCCGACATTTCAGACATTTTGAAAACTGCAGGGGGTTTGGGCAAACTATGACCCTTCGCCGTTTTCAGTAATTGGCATATTTTCGGTGTAAAAAGTCGTAATTTGAAACTGAAAATAAGTGCAGAGAATCAGAATTCGGCTCAAAAATCACGCTCAGGAGTAAAATTTCCGACATTTCAGACATTTTGAAAACTGCAGGGGGTTTGGGCAAAATATGACCCATCGCCGTTTTCAGTAATTGGAAGATTTTCGGTATAAAAAGTCGTAATTTGAAACTGAAAATAGGTGCAGAGAGTCAGAATTAGGCTCAAAAATCACGCTCAGGAGTAAAATTTCCGACATTTTAGACATTTTGAAAACTACAGGGGGTTTGGGCAAAATATGACCCATCGCCGTTTACAGTAATTGGCATATTTTCGGTATGAAACGTCGAAATTTGAAACTGAAAATAGGTGCAATGAGTCAGAATTCGGTTCAAAAATCACGCTCAGGAGTCAAATTTCAGACATTTCAGACATTTTGAAAATTGCAGGGGGGTTTGGGGCAAAATATGACCCAACGCCGTTTTCAGTAATTGGCATATTTTCGGGTTAAAAAGTCGTAATTTGAAACTGAAAATAGGTGCAGAGAGTCAGAATTCGGATAAAAAATCACGCTCAGGAGTCAAATTTCCGACATTTCAGACATTTTGAAAACTGCAGGGGGTTTGGGTGTAACAAACTAGGCTGTTGTAAGAATTATCCAGAGTGGTTTATCGACAAAAGAGAATGGGAAGCTGAGCCGCATAATGACCTGACCCCCAGGGGAATTCGCGGTGGAAATAACCGACGCTTTGTTCATATCTGCGTATAATGAATCATCCTATAGTATTCAGGAATTTAGAGAAAATTAGCCTTTATTCATTTTGCATTAAAATTGTATTGTATAATAGTACTGGATACAATATCAAGAGTATTCTAATTATTGAGTTTAAGTCACCAACAGTGACGTCACGAATCAGATCTAACTTTTGAGGCGGAGTGACCGGCGGTCATAGGTCAGCAGGGTTGACATGTCTAATATTTCTCAAAGTTTTAATAACCATTTTTGTGATCGGGAACAGCTCTGCCGTTAGAGGCTTGTGTAATTTATTTCAGTAAAATAATTCAACTAGTCTGGATCAATTAAGTACAACCGAGTTTAATTGTTATAACTTAAACCTTGCTAGTAACTGGGTAGAACTTTGACTAGGCGCAAGGATACAATGTTCTGTCTGGGGGAGACGAGACAAGGGAAAAATCAGTGTGAATACGGGAGCAGCTGGGAGAGGTCAAACATCTTACCTCTCCCCAAGACCACCCAACACCTAGAGCTGTGGTCGCCCAAGGTATAGTTGCTATTGTTAATTATAGAAATAGTCTTCTCATTTGCCACTCAGGTCAAGTAGGGAGTGTTAAAGTAATAGGGAGTGAACATATTTAGATTTTGTTTTAGTTTTCTTTTAATAAATTAAATTTGTTATTAATTTGCATTTTATTGTTTCCATGTGTTTTATGTGTATACTTGTCCTGGTCACGTGGTCCACACGAGGCAGAGTTGCATTGGGCGCCGATTCTAACATCGAATCGGAATTATCATTACCGTGTAATTTATTCCACACTCAAGGTCATCGGTTATAGTGGGGATCAAGCCCCGAGGTTGATTAATTAGCGTGATCGATCCAGACCTCGATCATTGCTCTTGTATTACTGGTCTGGTGGTGGCAGCAGAGGTGACTCTAGGGTTTTGTTCAGAGCTTAGGTCACGTCATACTGGGTGTAGAATCCAAAGTCGGTCAATCGTCTTAGGACCACGTGGCGTGGAGTTGGCTTTGGTAAAAGTTTTGGAGTCCCTTGGTTTAGAAATAAAAGTAAGAATACGGGTAGAGGGAGTAGAAAGAAGGAAGTAAAGAGAGAGGAACCCAACCCGTGTTACATGGGCAAAATATGACCCATCGCCGTTTTCAGTAATTGGAAGATTTTCGGTATAAAAAGTCGTAATTTGAAACTGAAAATAGGTGCAGAGAGTCAGAATTAGGCTCAAAAATCACGCTCAGGAGTCAAATTTCCGACATTTCAGACATTTTGAAAACTGCAGGGGGGTTTGGGCAAAATATGACCCATCGCCGTTTTCAGTAATTGGCATATTTTCGGTATAAAAAGTCGTAATTTGAAACTGAAAATAGGTGCAGAGAGTCAGAATTCGGATAAAAAATCACGCTCAGGAGTCAAATTTCCGACATTTCAGACGTTTTGAAAACTGCAAGGGGGTTTTGGGCAAAATATGACACATCGCCGTTTTAAGTAATAGGCATATTTTCGGTATAAAAAGTCGTAATTTGAAACTGAAAAAAGGTGCAGAGAGTCAGAATTCGGCTCAAAAATCACGCTAAGGAGTCAAATTTCCGACATTTCAGACATTTTGAAAACTGCAAGGGGGTTTTGGTCAAAATATGACCCATCGCCGTTTTCAGTAATTGGCATATTTTCGGTATAAAAAGTCGTAATTTGAAACTGAAAATAGGTGCAGAGAGTCAGAATTAGGCTCAAAAATCACGCTCAGGAGTAAAATTTTCGAAATTTCAGAAATTTTGAAAACTGCAGGGGGGTTTGGTCAAAATATGACTGATTGCCGTTTTCAGTAATTGGCATATTTTCGGTATAAAAAGTCGTAATTTGAAACTGAAAATAGGTGCAGAGAGTCAGAATTCGGCTCAAAAATCACGCTCAGGAGACAAATTTCCGACATTTCCGACATTTTGAAAACTGCAGGGGGGTTTGGGCAAAATTTGACCCATTGACGTTTTGAGTAATTGGCATATTTTCGGTATAAAATTCGTAATTTGAAACTGAAAATAGGTGCAGAGAGTCAGAATTCGGCTCAAAAATCACGCTTAGGAGTCAAATTTCCGACATTTCAGACATTTTGAAAACTGCTGGGGGGTTTGGGCAAAATATGACCCATCGCCGTTTTCAGTAATTGGCATATTTTCGGTATAAAAAGTCGTAATTTGAAACTGAAAATAGGTGCAGAGAGTCAGAATTCGGCTCAAAAACACGCTCAGGAGTAAAATTTCCGACATTTCAGACATTTTGAAAACTGCAGGGGGTTTGGGCAAACTATGACCCTTCGCCGTTTTCAGTAATTGGCATATTTTCGGTGTAAAAAGTCGTAATTTGAAACTGAAAATAAGTGCAGAGAATCAGAATTCGGCTCAAAAATCACGCTCAGGAGTAAAATTTCCGACATTTCAGACATTTTGAAAACTGCAGGGGGTTTGGGCAAAATATGACCCATCGCCGTTTTCAGTAATTGGAAGATTTTCGGTATAAAAAGTCGTAATTTGAAACTGAAAATAGGTGCAGAGAGTCAGAATTAGGCTCAAAAATCACGCTCAGGAGTAAAATTTCCGACATTTTAGACATTTTGAAAACTACAGGGGGTTTGGGCAAAATATGACCCATCGCCGTTTACAGTAATTGGCATATTTTCGGTATGAAACGTCGAAATTTGAAACTGAAAATAGGTGCAATGAGTCAGAATTCGGTTCAAAAATCACGCTCAGGAGTCAAATTTCAGACATTTCAGACATTTTGAAAATTGCAGGGGGGTTTGGGGCAAAATATGACCCAACGCCGTTTTCAGTAATTGGCATATTTTCGGGTTAAAAAGTCGTAATTTGAAACTGAAAATAGGTGCAGAGAGTCAGAATTCGGATAAAAAATCACGCTCAGGAGTCAAATTTCCGACATTTCAGACATTTTGAAAACTGCAGGGGGTTTGGGTGTAACAAACTAGGCTGTTGTAAGAATTATCCAGAGTGGTTTATCGACAAAAGAGAATGGGAAGCTGAGCCGCATGGTGACCTGACCCCCAGGGGAATTCGCGGTGGAAATAACCGACGCTTTGTTCATATCTGCGTATAATGAATCATCCTATAGTATTCAGGAATTTAGAGAAAATTAGCCTTTATTCATTTTGCATTAAAATTGTATTGTATAATAGTACTGGATACAATATCAAGAGTATTCTAATTATTGAGTTTAAGTCACCATCAGTGACGTCACGAATCAGATCTAACTTTTGAGGCGGAGTGACCGGCGGTCATAGGTCAGCAGGGTTGACATGTCTAATATTTCTCAAAGTTTTAATAACCATTTTTGTGATCGGGAACAGCTCTGCCGTTAGAGGCTTGTGTAATTTATTTCAGTAAAATAATTCAACTAGTCTGGATCAATTAAGTACAACCGAGTTTAATTGTTATAACTTAAACCTTGCTAGTAACTGGGTAGAACTTTGACTAGGCGCAAGGATACAATGTTCTGTCTGGGGGAGACGAGACAAGGGAAAAATCAGTGTGAATACGGGAGCAGCTGGGAGAGGTCAAACATCTTACCTCTCCCCAAGACCACCCAACACCTAGAGCTGTGGTCGCCCAAGGTATAGTTGCTATTGTTAATTATAGAAATAGTCTTCTCATTTGCCACTCAGGTCAAGTAGGGAGTGTTAA
The DNA here is from genome assembly GCF_040958095.1 of Procambarus clarkii. Lineage (NCBI taxonomy): Eukaryota > Metazoa > Arthropoda > Malacostraca > Decapoda > Cambaridae > Procambarus > Procambarus clarkii. The sequence goes on along the minus strand of NC_091162.1, from coordinate 47,158,501 downwards.
AGTAATAGGGAGTGAACATATTTAGATTTTGTTTTAGTTTTCTTTTAATAAATTAAATTTGTTATTAATTTGCATTTTATTGTTTCCATGTGTTTTATGTGTATACTTGTCCTGGTCACGTGGTCCACACGAGGCAGAGTTGCATTGGGCGCCGATTCTAACATCGAATCGGAATTATCATTACCGTGTAATTTATTCCACACTCAAGGTCATCGTTTAGTGGGGATCAAGCCCCGAGGTTGATTAATTAGCGTGATCGATCCAGACCTCGATCATTGCTCTTGTATTACTGGTCTGGTGGTGGCAGCAGAGGTGACTCTAGGGTTTTGTTCAGAGCTTAGGTCACGTCATACTGGGTGTAGAATCCTAAGTCGGTCAATCGTCTTAGGACCACGTGGCGTGGAGTTGGCTTTGGTAAAAGTTTTGGAGTCCCTTGGTTTAGAAATAAAAGTAAGAATACGGGTAGAGGGAGTAGAAAGAAGGAAGTAAAGAGAGAGGAACCCAACCCGTGTTACAATGGTGCACAGCGGTGGTTTCAACAATTTTGTTTGAAATTGTTGAAAGGCTCACGCGTCTAGCCGTTCGAACACGTGCGCGGATGCTAAGGAGACAGCCGCGGGCCAGGATTAGCAGTGCGCCCCACAAGTGCGTTTGAGTGGGGATTGGCGAATCTTGGGTCATGCGGGCTGATATGATTAAGGTTAGTTAGTAAGATTAGACTGTTAAAATTAGATTTATTGAAAAGGAGACCGCTCCGAGTTGATTGGACTGGGTACCATACTCGACCCATTGCAATTAATTCAGAGGTGTTGGGAGCCGCCATACTCTCAACAGCAGTTCCTTGAGGGCTGTCAGGGGCGGATATATCTGTGGGACGCCAGTAGATAGTCCGAGGGCGTTATTAGACGACCCAAAACGCTAAGGAAAAACGTAATCCGTGAAGGGCGTTGCGGCCTCCGAGGGACGGACTAGTAAACTACCTAGCAGCGATTCAACAACTAAGTGATCGCACACTTAGTGGAGGTTGAGTCGTCCCTAGTCATAATTGTTGCTGAAAGCTGCGTGTCGCTCTGTTGGAACCTAGAGGTGTGGCCCTAGGCTAGGTGTGGTACGGCGAGCCGGTAGGAGCAATTATAAGATTAAGTCGAGTGCATTTTTGAATTAAGTATACTTCAATTTATAAAGTAATTTCCGTTTATTTGCGTTGTTCTAGATTAATTTTTCCCCTAAATTCAATCCCTGGTTAAAATTTTTCCCAAGTGTTTAGCGTTTTCTTGCATATTAGGCTAAGTGCGTACGTTAAGTTTTGTTATTCCCTGTTCTATTAGTCTAAGTCAGAGGCGTTGTTAATCCTCTGGACTTAGGGCTATATGTCGGTCACGATAGATAAGTGAAGGAGTTTAAGGGATAGTAAGTTGCGTGTAAATGTTATTTGTCCATGGAATATTTCTAAGTATTTTGGGATAAGTTTTCGGCTAAGTCGATGTCGGAAACTCGTTAACTGTAATTAATTTGTATTCGTGGGTCACGTGTATGATCTGGGTATCATTAGATTCCCCAGTCGATGCGCGTGATATTTTCTAGTTTTTACCAGTAAGACGGTAAAATTGTGTTTTAGACTTAGAACTGTTTTCAGTAGAAACGAGGTGGAAAATTTTTAAGTCCAGCTTGGGCTAGAATCTGACTTTTTGGCGGAAATTCTAATTTTCATGTTTCGTGTATATTCTGGGTCAGTATTACTCTCTAGTGCGCGCAAGGGACGTAATTCTGTTCGTAAAGCATTAAACAGTGATAATTACATTTTTGCCGAATTTAGTTATTTTTCGAGAAAATCGTGTTGTAATTTTGTCAGAGTCCATTTGAGGTGAAAATCTCGGATTTTGACGAAAAATCGAATTAGTGAGTGTTGAAACCGCCCGAAGTGTCAGTATTGTTCTGCATGCAACGTCAGTAGTAAATAATAACGTATTTATACCTGGGAAAGAGAAACCCAAATTTTTGTGAATTAAAGGAGTTTTGTGATATTTGGGGTGATAGAATATTTTTCCCTCGGAGTCAGGAAAATTGGCAGAGTCCAGCAATGGAGTAAAAACGCAGTTTTTGATAAAAATTCAATTTTTAGTAAGCATATATAGGTCCTGGGTGTCTATATTAATCGCTAGAGCGGTTTATTAACGTAAAACTAGTTATTTTCCTTCAGAACAAAAAAAATTTTGATTTTTTCAGCGTTTAAGCGAAAAAAGCGCGGGACTTAGTTTTTTTCAGCGCAGCTGGTCCCGCTCCATCAGTCATCAGTGGCCACGCTGCTTACTTCAAGCGCGTTTAGTATTCAAGTACAGTAAATATTCTTTATTAATCCATCACGAGTGCTACGCGTTAGTTGCGTTATCATTTAAATTGTTTTATATAAATTAGATTCTTTAATTTTTTTTAACGTAAAGGACTTAGGTTTCAGCAATAGAACTGCGGGATATTTCACGGTCAGACACGAGTGCGGGGCAGACACTCATTCATTGGATTCACTTCAACGATTCTCTCGATAAATCGTTGTATTTCCTATTTTGGGAATTTAGTAGTTTTCTCTTAGAATAGAGTTGTGATTTTTTTTTTTTGTGTAAGATCACGGTTGTAGCGAGTCCGGGTCGAGGGTGTACTAAGGGTAGTTTAGAAGAGACGTGGCACACCAGGAATCACAGAAAATGTTTAACCCTGATAATGACCAGTCAGTAGGGACCAGTGGGAATGGGAGTGTAGAGGATAGAACCTCTTCCGACACCACTGGGGATCGCTCAGGTAGCGATACTATTATTGACATGAGTGGGGAGTCTTGCGAGGAGTCGTCCCATGAGTGGGGAGAGCCGTCTTGGGTTCCCCCACAAATAACATCGACGCCATGCCAGCAGGGTAGACAGGGGGCCTCAGTTAGTATGGCAGGACGTCCCACTTCGCTCGGTAGAGAACAGCAACCCGTTCAACGGGAACATGAACAACCACACCAACAGCAGGAACTACCCAACATAACACCAATACCACAGCACCCACAACACCTAGGTACACCTCATCCGTCACTACAACAAAACCTACCCCATCCTCAATTCCCATACCTACCCCATCCTCAATTCCCATACCAACCCTTCCCCCAACCCCAGGCCACTCCATACCCATTCCAACCCCAGGCCACCCCATACCCATACCCATACCCATACCCATTCCAACCCCAGGCCACCCCATACCCATTCCAACCCCAGGCCACCCCATACCCACCCCAACCTCAATCCACACCCCAACCCGAGGCCACCCACACCATACCTCAGCCTCAACCCCAACCTCAATCCACACCCCAACCCGAGGCCACCCACACCATACCTCAGCCTCAACCCCAACCTCAATCCACACCCCAACCCGAGGCCACCCACACCATACCTCAGGCCAAACCCCAACCTCAACCCAGTCCCCAACCCCGGGACCCACCCACTGCCAGTAGCTCCGCGTCACATGCAGAGGGACTTGTGAGTCTGATTCCCAAGTTGACTCTGCCGACACTCAGAGGTAGGGAGTTGTCGCTCATTAAGGTGGAACGCAACCGCCAGGTGGAAGACTGGCTTTGTGAAATTGGTTCGATGCTGGAAGCTGTCCCGGGGGATAGATCGAAAATTGCTCTCGCTATGGGGGCTTGCGTGCACGTAGCCGGTCCACTGGCGGGATTTACAGAGTTTCAGCACCTGACATCTTGGCCTCAGTTTGTCCAAGCGATTAGGGGCAGATTCAAAGACAGGGTTTCGGAGGATGAGGCTTACTTTTATCTCGAGTCACTTAAGAGGGATGACCGAAGCACTGTCAAGGATTTCGGGTCAATATTAAAGAGAAGGGTTGACGACCTCACTAAGGAACTGGGGTTCGATTCGAGTCAGGCAGAGCAATTCGCTAAAGAGTTGTTCTGCAAAACGTTACCTTCCGATATGGGGCCATTGTTCCTTGCGGGGAGAGCGGGTGTGAGTTATGAAGACCTAGTCCAACAGGCCGCCACAGCCCTAGACAGGCAGACGCGCGCAGGGACATCGGGCACTCAGTTGTCGCCATACGTAGAGGCGGTAAGTAAAGGCGAGGGAGCCAAGCCGAGTCACTGTGGCGCGGGTTCATCAAGCGGGAGGCAGCCCTCAGCGGCAAGTTCGAGCCACCCTGCGCGGGGTAACAACAGGGATCCGCGTAGGTGTTACTCCTGCGGGATGCGTGGGCACATACAGAGGGACTGTAAAGTCACTATTACGAGAGCATGAAAGCAGTCTCCTAGTGATGGTAGGCCTACTTTTGAGGTGAAAGTGGAAGGTGTGAGATTGACAGCTTTTGTTGATACAGGAAGCCAGGCAACGGTAATTAAAAAGTCAGCCTTCAGCAATTTTAAGTATACACGTCTTCAACGTTGCGCAAAGACATTAACAGCAGTCAATGGGGAAAAGATTGAGATCGTAGGTCAAGGTACAGTTAATTTTGAGATTGATGGGGAATTGCAGCCTCACACATGTACGATCGTAGAGAACCTTGATTTTCCTGGTCACATCTTAATGGGAACTGATTTTCTGTCGCGATTTGATTATTCCTTGTCTGCTCAAAAAGGGGCTAGGAACTGCAGGTTGCAGTTGGGACAGACTTCCTACCCAGTGGAGATGATCGACCATCCCCCAGTTGTAGCTTCAATTAAACGGAAGCTGAAATATAATGCGCACTTTCCAAAATTGATTTTTAAGTCTCTTCCAGACACAGTTAAGAGGTCATGCGCCTTGCATGCATTGACCAAACAGAGTTGCCCACCACATTCTGTTAAATTTATTAAAGTAGCCGTGGGACGTCACATACAACCAGGTACCACCCTTCAGGTGGCTGGGAGATGTGATAGTTTATTAATTCCTCATCACTTAGTTGTAGTGCTCGATAAAGGTGCACTCATTCCTGTTGTCAATCTTTCACATAAGACTTTTCGCTTCAGGGCAGGTGATAGGGTATCTCAGGGAACCATGGTGGAGGACACAGAAATCTTTCACCATGAGTCAGCTGAGACGCCAGCCGTCACTGCACAATGTAGTGCACTGAATATGTTGAATACTAAAACACCATCCAAAGTACAATACGAGACGAGAAATGTTGCACAGAACGTTGAGGAAGTGGAAAAATTAATTTCAGCACTTGATTTGCAACATGTTGCACAGGCAGATAGGAAGGCACTGAGAGGAGTTTTACGAAAATTCCCGAAATTGTTTGCGACAGAGGATGACCAGATTGGTCTCCTTGATAAGATCGAGCACACCATTCCAACTGGTGACCATTTGCCTGTGTACACAAGACAGTGGAGGTTGCCGGAACAGGCAAAGAACATTATCAGAGAGGAGTGCCAGAAAATGTTGAGACAGGGCGTAATAGAGCCTAGTACGTCACCATGGCTCTCTCCTGTTGTGCTAGTTCGGAAACCGGACGGTAGTTATCGTTTCTGTGTTGACTACCGGAAGGTGAACGAACTAACTAAGGGGGATGTGTATCCGTTGCCCCGAATACAGGAGATAATAGATCAATTTGGTGCTGCTAAGTATTTCTCAACTCTTGACGCAAAATCGGCGTATTGGGCGATCCCGGTGGCAGAACAAGATAGGGAAAAAACAGCATTCTCGGATGGTAGGCACACTTATCAATTCCGTAGGATGCCGTTTGGTTTGAAGACAGCGCCCTCGTCGTTTCAGAGGGCCATCAACTTTATCCTTAGTCCGGTACTGGGTAGGCATTCTTTAGCGTACCTGGATGATGTTGTGATATATTCCAGGACGTTTGAGGAACACCTACAGGACTTGACTGAGACTTTGAAGTTGTTAGATCAGGCAGGTTTCAGGCTGAATGTTCAGAAGTGCACCCTGGCGGCTCAGAAATTCAAATTTCTGGGGTTCCAGGTGTGCCCAGACGGTATCCGACCTGACCCAGATTCGTGCCGCGCCATTGCTGACATGCCTACTCCAAGGACAGCAAAGGACGTGCGTAGGTTTCTGGGGGCGGCCGGATATTTTCGTCGTCATATTGAAGGTTTCGCTGGCATTTCAGCACCCCTGACTGATCTGACAAAGAAAAATGCGAAGTTTGTGTGGAAATCTGAACATGACGAGGCCTATCGCAAACTGAAAGACCAACTAATCACGACACCGGTATTGGCTATTCCTGATTTTGAGAAAGAGTGGGAAGTGCACACTGACGCCAGCGGTATTGCTATTGGCGGGTGCTTAATTCAGCGAGACGCAGATAATTTACCCCATCCAGTAGCCTATTTCAGTAGGAAGGTCAAAGGACCTGAAGTTCGTTATTCAGCTACGGATCGGGAGGCACTGGCAGTAGTAGAATCAGTTAGGTATTTCGAGCCTTACCTATTTCAGCGGCATTTTGTAATCTACACAGACCATCGAGCGTTAACACACATATTTAAAAAGCGAACGAAATGCCCACGAATGTCACGCTGGTCTCACGAACTTTCGGCCCACTCATTCCAGATCTTGTACAAGCCTGGTCCAGCACATGTTGTGCCAGATACGCTAAGTAGAAATATAGCGGCAGTTCAACTTAATGAAAACATTGAAACCATTCCATCAGATAAAATGAGAGAATACCAGATGAACGAGCCGAGATGGAAAGAGATTATTGAGTATTTAGAGGGAGGAAAATACCCGAAAAAGAAAAAGAATTTACCTATTCATGATTTTGAGATGAAACAGGGCGTCCTGTATTATGTCAACAGCCAGAATGATAGGGCAGTATTTCAGCTAGTTATTCCGGACGCGTTGCGGTCATCAGCGTTAAAGCTTGCGCATGCTTCAAAAATTGCAGGGCATCCGGGGATCTTTAAAACGCACTTAAAAGCAAAGTCTCTATTTTATTTTCCAGGATTACTTTCTGAGGTAATCAATTTCGTGAAGTCGTGCCCTCGTTGCCAGAGGAGGAAAGGTACCCTTAAGGTACAAGCCCCACTTCAGGAATTTCCTGAAATTTGTGAACCGTTAGATCGTGTGGGGGCCGATCTGATTGATTTACACCACAGTCATGCGGGTAACAGATACGTGTTGGTGCTAGTTGACCATCTGTCTAGATACACTACACTAGTTGCATTACCTCAGAAGGATTCTCGTACGGTTGCAGAGGCGTTCTTGCGTAGGTTCGTTACTGTATTCGGACCTCCTAAAGTTTTAGTCTCTGACCGGGGTCAAGAATTCAATGGGAATATATTTAGAGAAGTTTGTAAGATTTTAGAGACAACTTCGGCTTTTACAACGGCCTACCACCCACAAGCAAACGGAATGACGGAACGGACTAATCGTTCAGTCAAGGATATGCTTGCAATCCTTGCTGAACATGATGCAAACACCTGGGATGAACACCTACCCTATGTTCAGTTCGCCTTGAATACTGCCATCCACCAATCAATTAACACCCAACCACTTCATTTGTTTACTGGTAATTCATGCAATTTCCCGTCAGGTCTGCTTAACAGACATAATGTTGCATACGGGGAGGACTATCCTTCAGAGGTCCTTGGAAAAATGAGAAATGCATGGAATATTGCAGCTGAAGCGTCCAAGAAGGCACGGACTCGGTATGCTCATTTTTATGACAAGAAAGTGCGCCCTCTTGAGTTGAAGGAAGGAAGCCTCGTATTGAGAGTGAATGAGGCTGCGCCCGCCAATCAGAGCAGGAAACTAGCTCCGAGGTGGCGAGGACCCTATAGAGTAATTAAAAGGGCGGGGCCGGTTAATCTTGTTATAAAAGGAGTGTTCGAGGACCAGGTGGAAAGGACAATTCACGTGAATAAATTGAAACATTATCATGCTAGAGAGGAATTAGAACTGCCTTCAGCGGGTCTAGTTCCTGACTCAGCAGTGCTGACTCATGGCTTCACCGACGAGTCAGAAGATGAGGATGACCCTCTGTCATCGCTCATCAGTAGTCAGGTGCAGTCTCGCCACCCTATGGTGACGAGATCTCGCGCTGTACAGTAAAGTAACTTCCTTAGTTAGTATAATTTAGTATTGATTAGATTTTCCTGTAAAGGCAATGAGATGTACTATGTCTATACTTAACTCAGGTAGCAACTTTTACCGTGCTCTGTGGTTCCACCTCCACCAAACCCAGAGTATATCTATGCTTCCGCTGTGTTGTGTCTGTCTGTTCCCAGGTCTGATTGGTACACCGACCCAGTTGTTCCAGCCACACGTGAACCCTTGTCTGTAAAGACCGAGGGGGGAGGCACGTTACACAAAGCCCTCCCCCCACCAGACCCAGTAACCCATACATCAGTTACTTTGGGGATGAGTGACTATCCAAGAGTCACCCGGCCGACGCCTCACGTCACTAACGAGGTTGTCAGGGCCAGCGAGCTTTCCACATTATAGCAGTCACCGGAGGTGCCATACAACGCCGGGGTAGCTGTCTCGAGATCACCAATACCCACCTGCTGCGTCATCAAGACTGCAGTCATTCCAGCAGTGTTGGAGGAGAGGTCAAGAAATGGAAAGCGCGTAGCAGTACTCAAGAATTTCGCCGGAAGATTAATGATTACGTCATCTGAAGTAACAAGAAAGCGGAAGTAAGGCGGTCACAGGTGGAAGGCACGGTTTCCCTACAGAGTACCGGGACTCGCCAATAGAAGGTCGCAAAATTGTCTCCTTTGGCCTAAAGTCGGCGGTACGAGGGTATACACAGTTGGTGTTTACGGCCTAGTAACCTGGTGACATCAAGAAACGCCTGAGATGACGTGAGCAATGATGGAAGACGAGATTCACCTGTTCTGCAAACAAGCAACCCGCCTCTACGACCTTCTGACACCACTCCTGTTAAGAGACACCGTTGGTACATCCAGTCCTGCTCTGCTGTGGTCATCTGCGCCGTCAAGTTTAACATCAAGACTGCCGTGTGAACTGTGATTGATATGAAGGCGTGTGGACTGTCGAGAGCAAGATTAATGGCCGAAGTAACAGTATTCTACAGCTGTCACTTGGCACTCAGCTCTACTACACTCTGTCGTCATTCAGTAGTACCGGATGGGAGTACAAGAGGACCAGGTATTGATGTCTACACATGAGAAGAAGCAAGATCGACACCGTCATCGTCAGCGACTACATTCAGCATCCAGCAGCATCGATTTTTTTTTTCGTTTACTCAATATGAACAATTGATACAAACAACAAAGTTGGCTCTGAACATCTGTGTAAAGAACATCTGGACACTTTTGTTTAAATGTTGAAAAACAGAGTTAGAATCAATTCTTTATAAATGTTGAAAAACAGATTTAAAATAATTCTGGTATAATATATGAAAATTTAACTATAAATTGGTCAGTAATCAAAATCGAAGCCCCTGTGTAATTGTCTCAGCCCAGAACGAACGGTTATGGAAAATTATGTTGTGCTATTTTTTTTCAGAATGTTTGAACACAGGAGAGGCGGACCAATATAAACATTGACACTCTTACAGTGAGTGAGAACACTTGGCTGTACAGTCAGCTGAAACCTGTGATATAGTATAGGATTTTTTTTTTTTATTTTTAGATACATGTAATAAACGTTAAGTGTGTTCCTTAGCATGTCAAGGTTGACATTGATGGGGAGTGGTTAGTACACGGATGTGAACTGATAGTTCCGTAGTACGCTCCCGGATGACTGAAAGTTCAGTCTGATGATATAACTTTAATGTTTGTTTGAGCACGGTGTGGCCGGCTCTAGAGGACACATGGACTTGGCTAGTGAAGAGCCAAGAGAGTTTAATAGCTAGTTTTTGATGGTAGAGTAGGGACATGTTATTTAGCTATGTCAGTAAGGGTAGGATGTATGTTTCCTGATATTGGAGGATTGCTGTCAGTTGACAGCTGAGAAATTTATGAAATATGAACATGTTCATTATGATGTTGGACTATTATTTGTCAAATTTTATTAGTTAGGTTAGCTTTTGTTTGTGGCATGAGTTGAATTGTGGGTTTGGATACTAAACCTCGTGAATTTTAACAAATTAACAAGGTTTACTAAGTGCTTGTGCGGGGGGGTTGTAACAAACTAGGCTGTTGTAAGAATTATCCAGAGTGGTTTATCGACAAAAGAGAATGGGAAGCTGAGCCGCATGGTGACCTGACCCCCAGGGGAATTCGCGGTGGAAATAACCAACGCTTTGTTCATAGCTGCGTAAAATGAATCATCCTATAGTATTCAGTAAATTAGAGAAAATTAGCCTTTATTCATTTTGCATTAAAATTGGATTGTATAATAGTACTGGATACAATATCAAGAGTATTCTAATTATTGAGTTTAAGTCACCATCAGTGACGTCACGAATCGGATCTAACTTTTAAGGCGGAGTGACCGGCGGTCATAGGTCAGCAGGGTTGACATGTCTAATATTTCTCAAAGTTTTAATAACCATTTTTGTGATCGGGAACAGCTCTGCCGTTAGATGTTTGTAATTTAATTCAGTAAAATAATTCAACCAGTCTGGATCAATTAAGTACAACAGAGGTTAATTGTTATAACTTAAACCTTGCTAGTAACTGGGTAGAACTTTGACTAGGCGGAAGGATACAATGTTCTGTCTGGGGGAGACCAGACAAGGAAGAAATCAGTGTGAATACGGGAGCAGCTGGGAGAGGTCAAACATCTTACCTCTCCCCAAGACCACCCAACACCTAGAGCTGTGGTCGCCCAAGGTATAGTTGCTATTGTTAATTATAGAAATAGTCTTCTCATTTGCCACTCAGGTCAAGTAGGGAGTGTTAAAGTAATAGGGAGTGAACATATTTAGATTTTGTTTTAGTTTTCTTTTAATAAATTAAATTTGTTATTAATTTGCATTTTATTGTTTCCATGTGTTTTATGTGTATACTTGTCCTGGTCACGTGGTCCACACGAGGCAGAGTTGCATTGGGCGCCGATTCTAACATCGAATCGGAATTATCATTACCGTGTAATTTATTCCACACTCAAGGTCATCGGTTATAGTGGGGATCAAGCCCCGAGGTTGATTAATTAGCGTGATCGATCCAGACCTCGATCATTGCTCTTGTATTACTGGTCTGGTGGTGGCAGCAGAGGTGACTCTAGGGTTTTGTTCAGAGCTTAGGTCACGTCATACTGGGTGTAGAATCCTAAGTCGGTCAATCGTCTTAGGACCACGTGGCGTGGAGTTGGCTTTGGTAAAAGTTTTGGAGTCCCTTGGTTTAGAAATAAAAGTAAGAATACGGGTAGAGGGAGTAGAAAGAAGGAAGTAAAGAGAGAGGAACCCGAACCCGTGTTACATCAGATCGCCTCTTTGGTGAGTGTTATGCTGGTTGGGGAAGCTGTTCCATGGGAGTGTGAGGATTTGTGAGGTGGATAACAGGGTCTCAGAGGATACTGGGATGAGGGGCGGGGGATCAAGTGAAGGGGGATGGACAGGGAGGGTATGGGGTGAAAGGGGAGGGAGGACAGGAAGGAAAGGGGAGGAGGGGAGGGGTAGAAGGGTGGAGGAGGGAGATCTGGCTGAGCATTTGAGTGGGGGCAGGGAGGGTTTGGGGTAGGGGGGTGTTCCATGCAGAGGAGGGTGGTGGGGTTGCCCTCCTCGCTGGTGTTACTGGGTAGCTGGTTGTGGGTTGCCCCCCTCGCCTCTGGGGATGATGTGTTGGGAGCTGTGTTTTTCTGGTTTCTCCTTTGGGGAAACACTTTTCCAGAGTGTGTGTGTGTGTGCTGCTATATGTTAGAGGATACAAAAAAAGTATTCCTCCATAGAGACATGACAAGAGAGGACAGAGGAGAGAGCCATGGTAGCAGAAGCAAAGAAAACACACAGGGAGAGAGGAGAAAACCAGGGAACCACAGCCCCAACACAACATTCCCAGAGGTGAGAGGGTGGGAACCCCCAACCAGCATCCCAGCAACACCAGACAGGAGGGCAAGACCACCACTCTCCTCCCCATAGAAATCCTCCTTATTCCGAACCTTCCCTGTCCCCACTCAAATGCTCAGTCAAATCCCCCATTCCCACCCTGTCACCCTATCCCAATTCCCACCCTTTTGCCCCCTCTGCCCTTTCCCTCCCAGTCCCCCTACCCCATCTCCCCATTCCCTCCCACTCCCCCCTTCCCCCTCTCCCTCACCCCATATCCTCCCAGTTCCCCCTCACCCCATACTTTGAGGCCGCTTGGGGCCGATATGGTCTCTGTTTACCTCTAGATGCTGGCGGCGCTTTGCCTCTAATGTTTGCTGCACTGTGATGTTTACTGTGCAGGAAAACTCGGTCTGGAACCTCCTCTGAGATCGGGAGGTCATCTTGATCTAAATGTGTGCCATGTAACAGTGGTGTCTTAGAGCCCTGCGGGGTCTCGTGAATGTTTATGGGAGAGACGCTGTGAGCAACTCCAACCTTCGTCATGTTGTTGCAGCAGACTAGTGTGACAGTCCTGACGGTGAACACTGGTTACAGTGGACTGTTGTTGTAGGAGACTAGTGTGACAGTCCTGAGAGTGAACACTGGTTACAGTGGTCTGTGGTTGTAGGAGACAAGTGTGACAGTCCTGAGAGTGAACACTGGTTACAGTGGTCTGTGGTTGCAGGAGACTCGAATGAGCTGGGAGCGACGGTGATAGAGATGCCGTACAAGGGGAAGGCGGCGTCCATGTTGGTGTTGCTGCCTCACAACACCCCCGGCGGCGCCCCTCGCAAGACCTCCACGCCCTTGGCCGCCCCTGGCAACTCCGCCACGCCTTTGGACGCCATGCTGCGGCGCCTCTCCCACGACACCCTCCGCCACGCCCTCGCCAACCTCAGGAGAGAGGAAGTTATCCTCAAGTTTCCAAGGTTCAGGCTGGAACAAGTGATCACGAAGGACATGATAAAGGTAGGTCATCACTTTGTTGATTTTATCATAATATTGGTAAACTTTGGCCAAACATTTCTTGAGTTTAGTTAAACCATTATAAATATACTTCTCAAAGTGAGTGTGGGATCTGTTAAGGTTATTGATGGCATGGGGAGCGTGTTATTGACGGCATGTCAAGAGTGTTATTGACGGCATGACAAGAGTGTTATTGACGGCATGACAAGAGTGTTATTGCCGGCATGACAAAAGTGTTATTGACGGCATGACAAGAGTGTAACGCCAGGAGCTGCGGTATGTTACCTGTGGTATGATCAACATGTTATCACACTGTTGATCATGTAATCCCTCCCCCTCCACTGTTCATCATGTTAACTTTCATGAACTCACTGCGTTATGCCAAGACATTTGCCTGTCTCGTCCCATGGCCCTTGTGGCGTGACATAAAACATGTGCCCAGATGATTCTGTAACATTCTGCAATCATCCTCTGTTACCTCTGTTTTCCGTAACATCATTATTTTGGCATCGTTCGTCAACATTAACATGCACAAGGTCACTCCCTCAGGGAGATCATTAACATATATTAGGAACAGTTGTGGTCCCAGGACCTATCCTTGGGGGACCCACATGTTACATTTCTCCCGCTGGAAACCTTGTCTCTGACTGTGACTACTCTCCTTCAAGTATTTCCTTACCCAGTTTAGTGTTTTCCCCAGTGTCCCAGCCTGTTCAAGAGCCTTTCACGAGGAACATCATCAAATGCCTTTTAAGTGTCTAGGAAAATGCTATCTATCCAGCCTTCTTTTTTCTGTTGTATTCTAGTAACCTTATCATAAAACTCTAAAAAGTTTGTCTGGCATGACTTTCCCCTTCTAAATCCTTAATGTCGTTCTGTTGCAAAGTTCATCCTCTCTAGATGCTCCAGTATTCTCTTCCCGATTACTCAGTCCAGCACTGTACTAGGAATACTTGTCTGTGAGTCTGGTCTCTAATTTAGTGACTACATTTGCCTTTTCCATAATTCTGGAAGAATCCATGTTTAGAGTGTTTTATTAAACATCTCAGTAAGTGGGGTCACATTTTACCTCTTCAGTCTCCTTCAGTAGCCATAGTGATGTTAAGTCTGGTCCAATTAATTTTGTTACATCTAGTTCCTTCAGGGGATTTGTAACCTCTTCCACTGTGACTATTATGTCATTCAGTGTTTTCTCTGGCCTTTCATCACTTAACTCTGGTCTCCACAGTGATGCCATTGTAATGACCACCTGGAATATTTTGTTTAGTTCCTCACACACATTCTTGTCGTTTTCCATATGACTGCCCTCTTCTGCCTTATAATGTGGTCTCTGACTGTTGTTTTACTCCTTCTATGGCTTTAAAAGAGCTTTGGTTGGTCCTTGGTTCTACGTCGTTTTCAGACTGTCTCTCGGCATCCCTCCTGACTCTGTAATAATTTCTGGCTCCCTTTAGTGCGTCTATTTTCCTCTCATCCGAGCTCTCTCTACTTTGTCCAGGCTTTTGTCTTCCTCTCCTGCGCTTCTCTCCACTGCCTCTTGAACCATTAGTGTACTTTGTCCTGTGTCACATCTCATGACCCTTGTGGCTTGACATATTATATATACCAGATCCCTGTGCATTACTTCCCACCAAGAGATCGTTCACTGTGTACACAGATGGTCTGCCATGTACACATATGGTCTGCTGTGTACACAGATGGTCCGCTGTGTACACAGATGGTCCGCTGTGTACACAGATGGTCCGCTGTGTACACAGATGGTCCGCTTTGTACACAGATGGTCCACTGTGTACACAGATCGTCCACTGTGAACACATATGGTCCACTGTGTACACAGATGGTCCGCTGTGTACACATATGGTCCACTGTGTACACAGATGGTCCGCTGTGTACACAGAGGGTCCACTGTGTACACAGATGGTCCACTGTGTACACAGATGATCCGCTGTATACTCAGATGGTCCGCTGTATACACAGATGGTCTACTGTGAACACAGATGGTCTACTGTGTACACTAACTACCACCTTAGTGCCGTCAGTAGCCAACGCACACCAGGAGATCGTCAGACATTTGCCTCCCTTATTAAGACCCGCCTGCATACCGGCGCTGTTCTATATGTACATTGTTACACTGTCGGCAGGGAGAGAGACCAGCTTGAGGTGAATAGCAACGTGTTGTATGTTACCTGTAACACTCTCATCTCTACCACAGGCTCTCAACACCCTCGGGATCCAGGACCTGTTCACTGATGCTGCCGACCTCTCTAATTATCATCCTACTGGCAATTTGCTGGTTACCGATAGCATCCATAAGGCCGTGATAGAGGTGAACGAGGAGGGCTCGGAGGCTGCTGCTGCGACAGCTCTGTTCATCAGAGTTTCGTTCTCTAGACCTCGTCGCGTGTTCTCGTGTGACCGACCCTTCGTCTTTCTCATTCAAGATAACGATACCAGCAACATTCTCTTCTTGGGCGTGTACAGACAGCCGTAGATCTCCCAGGGCGTGTACAGGCTGCCGTTTATCTTCCAGGGCGTGTACAGGCAGCCATAGATCTTCCAGGGCGTGTACAGGCAGCCGTAGATCTTCCAGGGCGTGTACAGGCAGCCGTAGATCTTCCAGGGCGTGTACAAGCAGCCGTAGATCTTCCTGGGCGTGTACAGGCAGCCGTAGATCTTCCAGGGCGTGTATAGGCAACCGTAGATCTTCCAGGGCGTGTACAAGCAGCCGTAGATCTTCCAGGGCGTGTACAAGCAGCCGTAGATCTTCCAGGGCGTGTACAGGCAGCCGTAGATCTTCCTGGGCGTGTACAGGCAGCCGTAGATCTTCCAGGGCGTGTACAGGCAGCCGTAGATCTTCCTGGGCGTGTACAGGCAGCCGTAGATCTTCCAGGGCGTGTACAGGCAGCCGTAGATCTTCCAGGGCGTGTACAGGCAGCCGTAGATCTTCCAGGGCGTGTACAGGCAGCCGTAGAGACATGGCAGGACACTAACTGCTCCAGGAGCCCATATTATGCTTAATGTTATCATGTTTGTTAATGTGTTGTGTCAGCAACACGCGGTGTTGATGGTCCCGTTCTACAGCTCACAGCAGAACAATGTTAACCAGAAAGTCATAAATGGAAAACATCCATAATTAAAGTTCTTAAAAGTACCTATGTTTTATTTATCATCAGCCTTAGACAGCAAGCATTAGTGAATATGATCACAAAACTTAATTTAACTAGTCTAAGACGATCACAACATTCATAAAAACCTCTAATGTATCGTTTGTAAATAAATTCCACCTGTTGTTCGGGTATAAATCTATCTCGTATTATTTACATGGCAGCAGTGTGCGCGGGCAGGCGTGCGCGCGCTCTGAGTGTCTGTGTAATTACCTAAGTGTAGTTACAGGATGAGAGCTACGCTCGTGGTGTCCCGTCTTCACAGTACTCTTTGTCGTATAACGTTTGGAAACTACTAAATGTTTTCGCCTCAATCACCTTCTCACTTAGCTTGTTCCAACCGTCTACCACTCTCTTTGCAAAAGGAAGATTTCTAATACTTTTTCTGTCATTAGGTTTCCTTACCTTGAATCTGTGTACTCTTGTTTTTGAAGCAGCTGATCTCAGGAATTCATCTTTTCCAAGTTTGTAGATTCCTCTTACTATCTTATATGTAGTGTTCATATCACCTCTTTCTCTTCTTTCTTCTAGCTTTGGCACAATGAAAAAAGCTAGCTTCTCGTAGCTCTTGTTTTTCAGTTCTGGAAGCCATTTTGTAGCATGCCTTTACACCGTTCCCAGTTTACTTACGTGCTTCCTGATATATGGCACCATACAACCGCTGCATATTCCAATTTTCGTATCAATATATATATATATATATATATATATATATATATATATATATATATATATATATATATTATATATATATATATATATATATATATTAGT
The DNA here is from genome assembly GCF_040958095.1 of Procambarus clarkii. Taxonomy (NCBI): domain Eukaryota; kingdom Metazoa; phylum Arthropoda; class Malacostraca; order Decapoda; family Cambaridae; genus Procambarus; species Procambarus clarkii. The sequence continues at coordinate 47,141,687 of NC_091162.1, read as the reverse complement.
ATATTTTGGTAGTAGTCTTTCCTGTAGACATATATTATTAAATATGACCGAAAAAGTAAGATTAATAATTCTAACAACAATTTTCTCAGTGTTTCAAACATTGAGAAAATTCGTGTTAGAACTATTAATCTTACTTTTTAGGTCATATTTAATAATATATATTAAACATTGAGAAACATTGAGAAAATTCGTGTTTATATATATATATATATATATATATATATATATATATATATATATATATATAATATATATTATATATATATATATATATATATATATATATATATATATATATATAACTAAACTCACACCCCAGAAGTGACTCGAACCCATACTCCCAGGAGCAACACAACTGGTATGTACAAGACGCCTTAATCCACTTGACCATCACAACCGGACATAATGAGGTGATAGCCAAGGCTATTTGAACCACCCCAACGCCGGCACTCGGATAGTAATCTTGGGCATAGCATTTTACCAAATCACCTCATTCTTTGGGGCACACGTTTGCATTTGTGTTCCTCACGTGTGCCCCAAAGAATGAGGTGATTTGGTAAAATGCTATGCCCAAGATTACTATCCGAGTGCCGGCGGTGGGGTGGTTCAAATAGCCTCGGTTATCACCTCATTTTGTCCGGTCGTGATGGTCAAGTGGATTAAGGCGTCTTTTACATACCAGTTGCGTTGCTCCTGGGAGTATGGGTTCGAGTCACTTCTGGGGTGTGAGTTTTCAGTTGCATATTGTCCTGGGGACCATTCAGGCTTGTTCGCATTTGTGTTCCTCACGTGTGCCCCAAAGAATGAGGTGATTTGGTAAAATGCTATGCCCAAGATTACTATCCGAGTGCCGGCGGTGGGGTGGTTCAAATAGCCTCGGCTATCACCTCATTTTGTCTGGTCGTGATGGTCAAGTGGATTAAGGCGTCTTGTACATACCAGTTGCGTTGCTCCTGGGAGTATGGGTTCGAGTCACTTCTGGGGTGTGAGTTTTCCGTTGCATATTGTCCTGGGGACCATTCAGGCTTGTTCGCATATATATATATATATATATATATATATATATATATATATATATATATATATATATAGTGACGGGAAAGTGTTGGAGTGTAGATGTTCGGCAATCCTCCAATGGCAGGTGTCAATGCCTGGTCACACATATAAAAAAAGATAGACTGCTTGCCTGTTGTCTGTGGTAAGTGAGAGGGAGGAACACGTAAAACACAAAGTATGAACAATGAAACTTTAATATATTTACTTTAAACATAAATAAAAATAAGGACAAATCTCGGGGGAATTAAAAGTACAATTAAATAACAAAGATAAATGCAAAGACAATATGAGACAATAGTATAAAGGTGAAATAGTAAAATGGTGCTGAGAATATCGGCTATGGCTGAGACCTCCCTTCGTATACAAGCCAATGAGCTTAGTATGCCAGAGAGAGATGTCAACTCTAAGAGCACAAAGAATATTCTGATGTTGATAGCTGGTCAGGGCTCCGACGTCGATTCAGGTAGATGGCGCGGAGGTGCAGTGTGCAGGTACGCGGTCGGCGAGTCACCAATCAGGAGCAGGCAGGCTGGAATGAGTAGTTATCTGGTTTGACGACAAGCCGGCGTGGAGGGTGTGTGAAGTAGGGGGGATCTTGGGTACGTTTTGCCTCCTGGTCAAAACGTTTTGTGCTACCGGTGACGTATCTTGAATGTAGCATCTTATACTTGTTAACTGGACGTAACTTGAGGTAGGGAAGAACAGGCTCAATTTCTCTAGAAAGAGATTATCGTCGCAACTCTCCCCCGAAGCCTGCGGTTCCGGGTGAAGTTACGTCTTCAGGTGGTAGAGTGGTATGTGGAGCAGCCTCCACTTCATAGACTCTGGAGAGGGCGTCTGCTATGATGTTGTCAGAACCCTTGATGTAGAAATCTCCTGGTTGAAATTCTGCAGATATCAAGCCTATCGTAGAAGCCGTTGATTGTTGAGTTGGGCTTGCTGCAGGAAGCGTAGGGGTTTGTGGTCCGAGTAGATAGTGGTAGACTGAGCACTTTGCAGGTACGGTTCGAAGTGCTGCAAGTTCAGGACGATGGAGAGTGGCTCCCTTTAGATCGTGCTGTAGTTCCTTGTAGCTGTAGTAGATAACAGGTCGAATCTCCTCGCCTCGTTGTTGCATCTTGTCACCCCCGATGCCGGTACCACTGGCGTCGACATGGAGGATGAAAGGCTTCGTGATATCTGGCGAGGCGAGAATAGTATTAGAACATGGCAAAGGAGCACTATTATAGTCCTGTAAATTGGGATGAAGATCAGGTAGGATTTCTGATTTGGAAAGCACCGTCTCAGTGTTAATCCTTTCGGGAGAAGCAGAGAAGGTTTCACTGTGGAGGTATGGACCTTTAAATGTAGGGACTGATACCAACACAGTGGGGGGAATACCTTGATACTGCTTCAGGAGGTTGACGTGGCACAACTGGGTCTTCCGCCGCCTATCTGGAGTCTCAAGAACGTAGTTGTGGTTGTTCCTGCACTCCTTGATACGGTAGGGTCCTGAAAACTTGTTTTCCAATGGAGAACCTGCGATAGGAAAATATGCCAACACGAAGTCTCCTGGTTTAAATTTCCTTAATTTGCTGCATTGGTCAAAATGAGTCTTCATCCTCTCCTGGGCTTTCAATAGGTTGTCATTAGCAAAATTATGTACTCTCTCTAGAATGTGTTTTAAGTTTTGAAGAAACTGAGGCACATTCTGAGGATCACTGAAGGTGGCATTACGTAGAGAGTCTTTGAAAACTTTGAGAGGAGTACGGCACTTACGTCCGTAGAGCATCTCATAAGGAGATACTCCTAGAGACTCATTGGGGAGACTTCTGAAAATGCACATAATGAGATCAAGTTGTTTTTCCCAGTCCTTCAAGGTGTCATTGCAGAATTTCTTTAGGAGTGCTTTAATAGTCTGATGACTACGTTCAAGAGAACCCTGTGTAGCAGGATGATAGGGGCTGGACAGTACCTGTGTGATGTTGAACTCCTCCAGTGTCTTCTTGAAGAGATCACTGGTGAAGTTGGTGCCACAGTCGCTTTGAACCTCTCTTGGAAATCCATACTGAGTGAAGATCTTCAATAGGTGTTTCACCACAGTAGCAGCCGTAATGTTCTTTACTGGAACTGCTATGGTGAATCTGGTGGTAGGACACATGATAGTTAATATATATGCGTTGCCAGAACTGGTCCGGGGTAAAGGACCAACACAGACTATTATGAGACTGTGGAAAGGTTCTACAGGCACCGGGATGGGTTTTAGTGGAGCCTGGGGAATAGAGATGTTAGGTTTACCTGCCATCTGACATGTATGACACAGTTGTACGTACTTTTTAACGTCTTTTACCATACCTGTCCAGTAGTAGTCTTGTCTGATTCCGCAGTAGGTTATGTTAAAACCATAGTGAGACAGAGCTCCGTGGGCCAGGTGTAGAATATCAGGCCGTATGCTGGTTGAAATCACTAGTTGTTCGACATTGACCCAATCGTCGTCCTCCTTCAGCTTGCTGGGTCTGTATCTGCGATAGAGCAACTCATTCTCTAGGAAGAACCCAGGGATTCTGTCAGGCTGAGTCTCAGCCTGGAAGAATAATGGTGTTAATGATTGATCTTTCCTCTGTAACTTACAGAACTCCAAACTGGTAAGATTAGGAGGTAGATTCTGAGGATCTTTAGGGACAGCGGTAGCAGTAGAGTCAGCTGGTGGCGGTCGTGCAGCTTGTGCACGGGTGGTCACCAAAACCGGAGGAGAAACTTGATCACTTTCTTGAACCTCTGCTGTAACATATTCAAAGATGGGATTATCCATTACAGAGATACACACCTGGGGTTTGTCCGTGTTGATCAGGTTGGACGGTTGCAGATCTTCTGCCAAGTCGTTGCCCAGGAGAAGTTGCACTCCAGGCATGGGAAAAGACTTTTCCCTGATGGCGACTTTGACTTCACCGGTCACGAAGGGACAATCCAGGTGGACTCTGGCGAGTGGATATGGAGTGGTAGCAGTGAGGTCAGTGATAAGGACGGTTTCCCTGGTGTAGGTGACGTTAGACACAGCCGATTTCAACATAATGGACTGAAGAGCCGCTGTGTCCCTCAAGATCTTCAATTTAAAACGTCCATCCGAATCTGTACCGTTGGTAGAGACAGTTCCAGGATACAGGTGTTTACTGAAGAGAGAAAGATCATTACCATGAACACCAACACTCATCACAGGCTTACCGGACTTAGGAGGAGTCTGTTTGGGTTTAGTAGATTCATTGCTCTTGTATTGAGCCTTCACACATCTACCTATGGTATCTTCTTGAGGTTATCTTGAGATGATTTCGTTTTTTTTTTAGTGTCCCCGCTGCCCGGTCCTCGACCAGGCCTCCACCCCAGGAAGCAGCCCGTGACAGCTGACTAACACCGAGGTACCTATTATACTGCTAGGTAACAGGGGCATAGGGTGAAAGAAACTCTGCCCATTGTTTTTCGCCGGTGCCTGGGATTGAACCCAGGACCACAGGATCACAACTCCCGCGTGCTGTCCGCTCGGCCGGCCGGCTCCGACCTCTCCCGGACCGGCTCCTATGGTATGTCCATAGAGTTTGCAATACTTACAATACAATTGTGCGCTCGCTTCCTCTGTACTCACTTTATCGTGACCGTACCAAGACTTCTTACTGGGAGGTGGTGATGGTGTCAGCCGGTGGATGAGACTGTAGGTGTCAGCCGACTTCGCACATTTGATGTAGTCGGTTTCTTCTTTATCTGCTAAATATAAACGGACGGAAGGGGGAACACGCCTCAAGAATTCCTCAACTAGCATGAGGTTGACGAGTTCTGCAAATGTAGAGACATGTGCTGCTTCCAGCCATTTCATGAAATATCTTTTCTTGGTATTGCCAAATTCTAGAAAGGTGGTGGTACTTAGCCTTTAGATGGTCACGGAATTTTCGTCTGTAGCTTTCGGTGGAGAGAAGGTAGGCGTCCAACACTGCTTGCTTCAGGGTCTGGAAGTCATTCTCAGACGCTAAGGTACTGAGAGTAACTGCAGCTCTACCTGTAAGATGCATTCTGAGAAGGGTAGACCATTGATCTGCAGGCCAGCTAAGTTTATTAGCTAGGGTCTCAAAGGTGGTAAAAAAGACATCAATCTCTGTCTCAACGAATGGTGGCATTAACTTACTTGCCTGGGAGACACTGAAACTTACTGGAAGACTGGCGGTAGCTTGCTGGCGTTGAGTGTGGTGTGTAGTCTCCAACGTGAGTTCTCGTTGACGACATTCTATAGCCATATCAGCTTGCTTTTTATCATGCTCGCGTTGCATCTCCAGGTGACGATGTTTTGCTTCAAGCTGTACTCGCTCACGCTCACGGAGTATTGTAGTCTCACGTTCCTTGAGGGCCACCTCTCGTTCTTGTTCTTCTTTCCTGATTACAGCTTCTCTTTCCCTTATTGCAGCTTATTCTTTCCTGATTTGTAGAGCTTCTTTCGCCAGGGCCGCCTCTCTTTCAGGGTCGCCTCGCGTTCCTGCTCTTCTTTCCTTATCGCAGCTTCTCGTTCTCGCATGTGGATAGCTTCTTGCTGCTGCTCCCTTTCGAGCTTTGCAAGTTCTAGTTTGAGTTTCATAGTTGCCAAATCAGTTTTATCTGCAATAGAATAAGTTTCGTGAGTTTCAGAGTCAATTTTCCCTTCATCTAAGAGGTAATCCATAATGAAGTTATGCAGTTCATTTTTGTTGGCTCCATGGGGAACATCGAGTTGATACTCGTGTGCAAGAATTTGTAATTCATTCTTCTAGGCACGACATAAGGTCCCTATTTCACCTGCTGGATCGTTATGGAAAGCTTGGAGACGAAACATGGTGAAAGATAGCAAATAAATGTACACGAATATAGTTGTGATATGGTAAATGTCAGAAACAGGATAAGTGGCAACTGGTAACTATCCTGGGGAATTTTAATCTTTAACAATTAACGTTAATTATAAGATGGTAAATGATTAGTCAATCAAAATCGCAGGAAATCTTGTACCCGGTAGTCAATGTAAGAGAATAAGGGCAAGAAAATCCTACTAAATAAGTGAAACTGAGTTTCTAAAACAAATGAAATATTTAATTGCTCCAAAAGTGAATTAGGTAGTCCAAGAATGTAGGCATATCTTGCCGAGTCTCTATAGGACATAAGCAAGGGTTTCCCACTAAATGAATATGATACTTACAGAATTAGCGACCTTTGTGCTCTGTAAAAAGACTGCTAATTTCCTACCTAAGTAAATATCATCATCTCTGACCGACGTGTAGGGGGTGCGAGTGTCAACTGGTGACGAGAACTGCTGCTGAGGTCCCAACTCAGCAACGAAGTCCGTGCTTGAGGAACTATGGCCCTTCTATCCTCCTTCGGTCGGATTGCAGAAGATAGGGTGCTTTGACCCGAAGACAAACCAAAGTACCAGGGTACCACAATGATGATCTGCCGATAATGTGAGAAATATCCTAGGGACAAAAGGTGGTAAACACGAGTACTAACACGGAGGGAGAGATGACCAATTAAGAGAATGACTGCGGCCTACAGTCACCACGTAATCCAAAGTTATCTCACTCACCATATGCTGCTCTCGGAATGCACAATACACACAGCACCATATAACTATGAAAATTAATGATAATATTGAAAAGCCACTTTAGCAAAGCGAAGTACGCTTACCACAAATTGACGTTCTGGTACTAGTACCTGAGTGAAGCTCCTAGGACAGGCCCCCATTAATATGTGACGGGAAAGTGTTGGAGTGTAGATGTTCGGCAGTCCTCCAATGGCAGGTGTCAATGCCTGGTCACACATATAAAAAAAAGATAGACTGCTTGCCTGTTGTCTGTGGTAAGTGAGAGGGAGGAACACGTAAAGCACAAAGTATGAACAATGAAACTTTAATATATTTACTTTAAACATAAATGAAAATAAGGACAAATCTCGGGGAAATTAAAAGTACAATTAAATAACAAAGATAAATGCAAAGACAATGTGAGACACAATAGTATAAAGGTGAAATAGTAAATGGTGCTGAGAATATCGGCTATGGCTCAGACCTCCCTTTGTATACAAGCCAGTGAGCTAGAATGCCAGAGAGAGATGTCAACTCTAAGAGCACAAAGAATATTCTGAAGTTGACAGCTGGTCAGGGCTCCGACGTCGATTCAGGTAGATGGCGCGAAGGTGCAGTGTGCAGGTGCGCGGTCGGCGAGTCACCAATCAGGAGCAGGCAGGCTGGTATGGGTAGTTTGCTGGTTTGACGACAAGCTGGCATGGAGGGTGTGTGGAGTAGGGGGGATCTTGGGTACGTTTTGCCTCCTGGTCAAAACGTTTTGTGCAACCGGTGACGTATCTTGAATGTAGTATCTTATACTTGTTAACTGGACGTAACTTGAGGTAGGGAAGAGCAGGCTCAATCTCTCTAGAAAGAGATTATCGTCACAATATATATATATATATATATATATATATATATATATATATATATATATATATATATATATATATATATATATATATATATATATATATATATATATATATATATATATATATATATATATATACATAATATATATATATATATATATATATATATATATATATATATATATATATATATATATATATATATATATATATATATATATATATATGTCGTACCTAGTAGCCAGAACGCACTTCTCGGCCTACTATGCAAGGCCCGATTTGCCTAATAAGCCAAGTTTTCCTGAATTAATATATTTTCTCTAATTTTTTTCTTATGAAATGATAAAGCTACCCATTTCATTATGGATGAGGTCAATTTTTTTTATTGGAGTTAAAATTAACGTAGATATATGACCGAACCTAACCAACCCTACCTAACCTAACCTAACCTATCTTTATAGGTTAGGTTAGGTTAGGTAGCCGAAAAAGTTAGGTTAGGTTAGGTTAGGTAGGTTAGGTAGTCGAAAAACAATTAATTCATGAAAACTTGGCTTATTAGGCAAATCAGGCCTTGCATAGTAGGCTGAGAAGTGCGTTCTGGCTACTAGGTACGACATATATATATATATATATATATATATATATATATATATATATATATATATATATATATATATGTCGTACCTAGTAGCCAGAACGCACTTCTCAGCCTACTATGCAGGGCCCGATTTGCCTAATAAGCCAAATTTTCATGAATTATTTGTTTTTCGACTACCTAACCTACCTAACCTAACCTAACCTAACTTTTTCGGCTACCTAACCCAACCTAACCTATAAAGATAGGTTAGGTTAGGTTAGGTAGGGTTGGTTAGGTTCGGTCATATATCTACGTTAATTTTAACTCCAATAAAAAAAAGTTGACCTCATACATAATGAAATGGGTAGCTTTATCATTTCATAAGAAAAAAATTAGAGAAAATATATTAATTCAGGAAAACTTGGTTTATTAGGCAAATCGGGCCTTGCATAGTAGGCTGAGAAGTGCGTTCTGGCTACTAGGTACGACATATCTATATATATATATATATATATATATATATATATATATATATATGTCGTACCTAGTAGCCAGAACGCTCTTATCAGCCTACAATGCAAGGCCCGATTTGCCTAATAAGCCAAGTTTTCATGAATTAATATGTTTTCTCTAGTTTTTTCTTACGAAATGATAAAGCTAACCATTTCATTATGTATGAGGTCAATTTTTTTTTAATGGAGTTAAAATTAACGTAGATATATGACCGAACCTAACCAACCCTACCTAACCTAACCTAACCTATCTTCATAGGTTAGGTTCGGTTAGGTAGCAGAAAAAGTTAGGTTAGGTTAGGTTAGGTAGGTTAGGTAGTCGAAAAAACATTAATTCATGAAAACTTGGCTTATTAGGCAAATCGGGCCTTGAATAGTAGGCTGATAAGTACGTTCTGGCTATTAGGTACGACATATATATATATATATATATATATATATATATATATATATATATATATATATATATATATATATATATATATATATATATATATATATATATACAAAACGTCCTGTCTAAATACCTCACCTGGGAATCTCCCACAACCAAAATTCGTTTAGGTACCTCCTTAACTTTCTGAGCACTTTGAGGGGCCTGTGCTTCATTGCTCTTCGTTGATTTCCGTTTCGAGTGAACTGCAGGCTCACCACAGCACTCATCTTCCAACACGGCAAATGAATTTGACGTCCTTAGGGCATCTGTAGGCGGCCTTGTCAAGGTCTTCTTAAGACCCCTGTCCTTAACGACTTTCCACGACGAGGTCTTGTTAATATTGGTCTCCTCCTTCGTTTCTTCCCGATGTTTCAACTGTCGTACCTCCTCTCATAGGGAAACCATCTCTGCTCTCAGAGTTCCAACTAGATTCAACAAATCCTTCACTAATCCTTCCATTATTGCTATAATAATGCTACTACACTCGGACAGACGCCTCTACACCTGACAGACCTCCTTATAAATGATTTAGATTCAGGTTTGTGTAGCAACATTTGCAAATTTGCCGATGACACAAAAATCGGTAGTGAAATTAATGTGGAAGAAGACTCACTATCACTTCAAGTTGATCTAAATAGGGTTTTGAAATGGTCAAAGGATTGGCATATGGAGTTTAATGCTGATAAATGTAAAGTTCTGAGGCTAGGTAATGATGATAGAGTTACAAGAGACGAGCTAGATGGTGTTGAGATTGCGAAGTCGGATGCGAATGGGATCTGGGAGTTATGATTAGTAAGAATTTAAAACAAAAGGATCAATGTATGAATGTTCGTAATAAGGCAAATAGGACACTGGGATTTATTAATCGAAGCGTTAGTAACAAGACACCTGGTGTGGTTCTTAAGCTATATCTAGCTCTGGTAAGGCCCTATTTAGATTATGCAGTTCAGTTTTGGTCGCCATACTATAGAATGAATATAAATTCACTTGCACGTGTCCAGCGTAGGATGACTAAGTTAATTCCCCAATTTAGAAATCTTTCATATGAAGAAAGATTAACAAAGCTTAAGTTGCATTCACTGGAAAGGCGAAGAGTTATAAGTGACATGATAGAGGTTTACAAATGGATGAATGGACATAAGAAAGGGGATATTAATAGGGTATTAAAAGTATCAACACAAGACAGAACACGAAACAATGGGTATTAATTGGATAAGTTTAGATTTAGGAAAGACTTGGGTAAATACTGGTTCAGTAACAGGGTTATTGATTTGTGGAACCAATTGCTGCATAACGTGGTGAAGGTGGGGTCACTTGATTGTTTCAAGTGTGAGTTGGACATGAGTGGGATTGGGTGGTTATAAATAGGAGCTGCCTCGTAAGGGTCAATAGGCTTTCTGCAGTTGCCTTTGTTCTTATGTGGGGCTGCTACTGCTGTGAGGCGAGCAATGTCGTGTTGTGTTGTTGCAGCACCCAGGCACTCTGCAGCAACTTGGTCTACAATGGGGCCATCCCAGCTGGATTGCTTGTGGGCTTTCGGGGATGGTGGTTGAGGTGATAAGCTTGCACGAGAGGCCCACTCTGTGGCACAGCGTGTAAAATTGGGATCATGTACACCTGCCAGCTGATGTAAGTAGGCAGGTAGAATTTCCTTCACAAGGTTGTCGGATGCCGATGAAGAGGACAGAAAGGCTGGTACAGCGATTTGTGTTGCTGTTCGAACTCCGAGGCCCCCCAAGTCTTATGGGAAGAGAGGCTTGTTTCCACTGTAGGTCATCAAGAGAGAGGTTAAGGGCGTTTTCTAGCATTGATTTCAGTAACCAGTCATACTCGCCTAGTTTTTGGCTACTGTAAGATGGTGAACACCTCAGAAAGTAGGTTAACCTGGGGAGGGACAGTCATCTGGTGATGAGGTAGAGTGCATCATGAGCATCAATATCCTCAATCCTCCCATCCATCCTCTTAAGGTCGGCGATTTTCTTATCAAGGACCTCATCGATGGCTTTCAACCCCGGGGGAGCTCCTAGGAGTGTGCTGTCTTCAGGTTTAGTTTTATGGATATTTGGCAGAAGACCCTCTATTCTCTCTACGATGCCCTGGTTGGAACATATTATTTCACATTTAGAAAGGTTCAGGGTGAGGCATAAACTGTACCGTGCTCCTGGATTTTTCTGATGTCCTCCGGGAGGGAGTCTTGGGAACCAGCTAGGGTACCATCATCCAAGAACCAGATATTAAGCTCACTGGACAGGACCTCTGTGACTTGTTTGATGACCAAGCAGCAAAGGAGAGGAGCAAGGGGGTCACCCTGTTGGACGCCATCTCGAGGGTCAATTTCATGTTCCCCAAAATGTAGCTTTAGATCCATACTGTAGCATGAATGTACAAAAGGGTAGAGGGAAGGGAAATGACTATGAACTGCAAGGAGTACAGCATCCCTCTGTACCAAATTGAAGGCATTTTTTAAATCTAGCTTGATCAGGGCCTTTTCATCTGTCATGTTAGCGATGAAGGCTCGAGCTGCATGGGCTGCCGCCTCACACCCTTGTGGAATGCCGAACCCGAGCTGTTTTGGCTTCAGCATGTTGGCTGCTGTCTCACTAACTGTTCTTGCAGCAGCCTTTGCGACGAGACGCCGGAGAGAATATATATATATATATATATATATATATATATATATATATATATATATATATATATATATATATATATATATATATATATATATATATATATATATATATAGATAGATAGATAGATAGATAGATAGATAGATAGATAGATAGATAGATAGATAGATAGATAGATAGATAGATAGATAGTTAGATAGATATATAGATATATATATAGATGGTGCTTAACCAGCCCCAAGCAACGGTATCATTGGACCATTCAGCAAACCATTGCTTTTGAACAACTTAAATCTCTGCTCTGTTCTAATCCCATTCTCGCCTCGCCAGATATCACGAAGCCTTTCATCCTCCATGTCGACGCCAGTGGTACCGGCATCGGGGGCGTCCTGATGCAACAACGAGGCGAGGAGGTTCTATCTGTTAACTACTACAGCTACAAGTTAAACCCTCACCAGAAGAACTACAACACTAACGAAAAGGAACTTCTCTCCATCGTCCTGAACTTACAGCACTTTGCATCATACCTACAAGGTGCTCGGTCTACCACCATCTACTCGAACCACAATCCCCTACGCTTCTGGCAGCAAGCCCAATTCACCAATCAACGACTTCTTCGATGGGCTTTGTATCTGCAGAATTTCAACCTGGAGATCTTCTACATCAAGGGTTCTGACAACATCGTAGCAGACGCCCTCTCCAGAGTCTATGAAGTAGAGGCCGCTACACATACCACTCTACCATCAGAAGAATTAACTTAACCCATTAGAGCAGGCTTCAGGGGAAAGTTGTGACGGTAATCTCTTTCAAGAGAGATTGAGCCTGCTCTTCCCTACGTAAAGTTACTTATATATAAACAACACTATGCTGTTACCTTTAAGATACGTCTACCAGTAGCACAAAACGTTTTGACCAGAAGGCAAACGCACCCTAAACTCCTCCCACTCCTCACTCCCTCCATGCCGCTCGCCACCGTCGCCAACCAGCAAACTACTATTCCAGCCTGCCTGCTTCTGAATGGTGACCCGCCGACTGCACATCTGCACCTCTGCACTTCAGCGCCCTCTACCGAGTCGATGTCTGGGCTTGAACCAGCCATTAAAGTTAGAATATCGTTGTGCTCTCAAGCTGTGAACAACCAACTGATATACGCTCTGTTTATTGGTGGAGGTTCTCAGCTAACGCAATATTCTCAGCACCTGTTTAATCATTCTTTTGTCTTTATTTTATTTGTAGAGTAACGTAACCCTTGTTCTTAATTTTTATGTTATATTTTCTTGACTTGTTTGTTTGCACTGTACATAGCCAAGAGATTCTCTTTGTTCATAATTTTTTAAGTTAATTAAAGTTTCATTGTTCATACTATGTGTTTTGCGTGTCTTCCCTTACTTTACCACAGACAACAGCCAAGCAGTCGATTTTTTTTTCTAAAATGTGAAAGGCATTTACACCAGCCATTAGGAGGACTGCCAAACACCTACACTTTCCCGTCATAATATATATATATATATATATATATATATATATATATATATATATATATATATATATATATATATATATATATATATACATGTATATATATATATATATATATATATATATATATATATATATATATATATATATATATATATATATATATGCAAACAAGCCTGAATGGTCCCCAGGACTATATACAACTGAAAACTCACACCCCAGAAGTGACTCGAACCCATACTCCCACAACTGGTATGTACAGGGACGCCTTAATCCGCTTGACCATCACGACCGGACATAATGAGGTGATAGCCTAAGCTATTTGAACCACCCCACCGCCGGCACTCGGATAGTAATCTTGGGCATAGCATTTTACCAAGTCACCTCATTCATTGGGGCACACGTGAGGAACACAAATGCGAACAAGCCTGAATGGTCCCCAGGACAATATGCAACTGAAAACTCACACCCCAGAAGTGACTCGAACCCATACTCCCAGGAGCAACGCAACTGGTATGTACAAGACGCCTTAATCCACTTGACCATCACGACCGGACATAATGAGGTGATAGCCGAGGCTATTTGAACCACCACACCGCCGGCACTCGGATAGTAATCTTGGGCATAGCATTTTACCAAATCACCTCATTCTTCAAGCATTCAAGCACCGCTCTGTCGAGTAACGTAACTCTTGAGAGTGTTTATCGGCATGCGTGATCGATAAATCACTCACCCATGTGATTTAGGAGTGCAAGATCTCCTTAGTGTTCCCAATAACGTTTGATAGCTGTAGGCTACATGTGTCAGCAGTAATTATATATATATATATATATATATATATATATATATATATATATATATATATATATAATCGTAGTGTCACGGTGCCCAGTGTTATTGTGTTATTTACTGTGTGGTGATTGAAATAATTTGACCTATGTTCTAGGGGTTATTGAGAGTACTGGGGTCATTTGCAACAGTAAGTAAGTAAGTAAGTGTGTGCAGTATTCTGATATTTGGAAATTAGAGTACTTGCCGTGTGTGTGTTATTGCAAAGGGGTTGTTATTTGATGGTGATTGTTGCTAGTGTTGAGCATCACCGTATGTGATTGCAGTTCAGTAAGTCATTGTGGGGCAGTGTTCTAGAGGGTTCATGTCCTGTATGTTATTTTACTAGGTTCTGCAGTATTGTCATTGCAACCGGATTGTAACGTAAATCACTGTGATTTGTTAGTGTGATTTGTCATTGTCGTGGGTGAACTCGGCTGTAGACGAGTACTTGGGTACACATATATTCTCCTGGTTATCTGGTAAGACATCGAAGTCCAGTATTCAGTGAGGTGATTGCGAGGCAATTAATATTACGTAACCAAGGGAACGCCCATTGCTTTAAGAGAATTTGTTCTTTGACAACTTGAGTAACGTAGAATACGTTTGGGTTAATTTACTTTCCTGCAAGCAGCTACGGTAGTCTCAAGGAGCCTAGCCATCAGCCAGATAAGAATTAGAGTATTGTCTGTCGTAATTAACGGTCAGTGGGGCGGGTAATTGACGTGTTTCAGGAAGTCAAAGTAATTAACCTCGATCCTTGTTTGATCGACTCACACGAAGCCTACATTGTTCCATTAACGTAACGTTATTTATCTGCCCGGAAGTACCGGCACTTGATTGACTCGTGGGAAGAGTAACGTCATTTTAGAATAACGTAAACGTGGGGCTAATTACTGTTATTAGCCACCTGAATTGGTCTGAGTATGGAAGGCTCGGACGGAATTCATACCTTTATGTAAATTGCTGAGCCAGTGTGAAAGGTTGCGTATTTTAATTGTTTTATTATTGATCTTGAGGATAGTAATTAATTACTCTAAAGGTAATCACGAGTGATTACAGTTCTCTTAGCTCTTTGGACATTGTAAATCAGAGTTTACCATCGCTGAGTGATTAGTAACTGATTAACGTAAATTAACGTAACTAGTAAAGAGATTAATCAGCAGTCTGGTAGTACAGGGATTAATGGGATTTTCTCAATTAATGCTCGACAGGTTGAGTGTTGTGTAATTTCCGCGTTACTAGTGACAGTTGTAAGTGTTATTAATTTAACGTAAATGTTACCTTGTTATTAACGTAAATGTTATTGTGTTATTAACGTAAATCAATTGTTATTGATTGTTGATCGTCCGTGGGACGGAGTGTTAACGTACGGATTAATTTGAGGAAAGGTGCTGGAGTTGCCAGTGAACCCATTAGTTATTGTTATCATTGAAAGACTACTGATCTGATTACATTGCAACCGCTATTGCAGGTGTAGACTGCACTGAGGCGTAGAACAGTTAGGAGGTTACTGGAGACGTGTTTCAGACCCTACTGTGTCATTTGTTGTAATTGTGATTATAGATCTGTTAGTTCTTGTTTCTTGTTGATTCCTCTGTGGTCACGCTTATGTTCGAGTTAGTTCATTGTGCAGTCCGAGGGGCTGGTGTCTAGCTGTCATTGATAGTGTCACAGGAAGGATTTCGAGTAATGTCATTGACATTTCTGTATGTTTTGTTGTAGTAGTTAGTACTTTATTGAATAAACTAAGTTGTTATGGTTAACACTGTCTTTTCGTTACACCCCCACACATTATTATTGTTATGCAAATGTTCTTCACACTCGACTAATAAAATTGAGACTAATTCAGAGCTTTGGATCGAATATACAGCACCACACAACAATAAATTATTGTTGTGAGAGCCCTTGATCTACTCGTTAGATTCGCTTCGGCGATTGGCGAAGGTCAGCGACCTAAGAGAGGGGATTTCAATTTTCATTGGGGTCTCGGCGTTTGCTCGCGCCTAGTCAATTGTTCATACATGGTCCCAAAGTGAGGAATGAGCTGCTTACTACACTGGTGTGTTAGCTAAGCAAGTCCTTCCTCAGGCGACCTAATTGAATATCACGACAGGAATAAAGGTTAAAGAATAAAAAAAATTCTTAGAAATATTCCGAGCTAAAATTCCTTATACCAATTTCATTTTATTCCAAAACTTCTCACAAGTCACATCAATACTCTCACAGCAAGACCAATTAAGCGCAGGAGCTGCTTCCTGGTGGTAGGCTGTGGGTAATGCTGGATGGCTTGAGTGTGTATGTTTAACGGAGCTAGGCTGCCACTTCCTATCACATGACCAAGATAACGCACTTTACCTTTAGCAAAGGTGGACTTGCCCAAGTTGATGGTGAGGCCGGCTGTCAGGAGCTTGGTGAACAATCGTTGCAGCTGGAGCAGATGTTCGCTCCATGTGTTAGTTGCTACAACGATATCATCCAAGTAGGCGTAGGTGTTATCTAAGCCCTGGATGACACGGTTGACAGCTCGCTGGAAGGTTGCCGGGGCATAACATAGTCCAAATGGAAGGCGTTCATATCTGTAAAGGCCAAAAGGAGTGGTGAAGGCAGATATTTCCTTAGCCCGCTCTGTCAAACATACTTGGTAGTATCCCTTGAGTAAGTCTAACTTTGCTCGCTCTGTCAAACACACTTGGTAGTATCCCTTGAGTAAGTCTAGTTTTGGATAAATACCGAGCATTACCAATGGCGTCAAGAATGTCATCTATTCTAGGTAATGGGTAAGCAGCCTTGACAGTCACAAGATTCAATTTCCTGTAGTCGGTACACAACCTCACTTTACCGTGCGGTTTCGGCACCAAGATGCAGAGTGAGGCCCACGGGGACTCACAAGGGGTGGCCAGCCCATGATCCAGGAGGTACTGTACTTCAGCACGCATAACTTCCTTTTTGCTCGGGCTGATTCGGTAGAAAAGTTGAAGAATCGGCTGGGTGTCAGGGAGTAGCTGGATGTCGTGCTGAACCACATTACACTCCTGTGGATCATCGCTGAACAACTTCTGATGTTCCTTGAAGATTCTGATGAGAGGAGCACTATTACTGTCCTGCAAATAGGTATGAAGATCAGTTAGGATTTCTGAGTTGGAAGGCACTGACTCAGTGTTGGTGCTTTCGGGAGGAGAAGCAGGGAAGGTCTCACTGTGGAGGTATGGACCTTTAAATGTGGTTAATGATACCAACACAGTAGGAGGAGTACCTTGATACTGCTTCAGGAGGTTGACGTGGCACAATTGGGTCTTCCGCCGCCTATCTGGAGTCTCAAGAACGTAGTTGTGGTTGTTCCTGCACTCCTTGATGCGGTAGGGTCCTGAAAACTTGTTTTGCAATGGAGAACCTGCGATAGGAAAATATGCCAACACGAAGTCTCCTGGTTTAAATTTCCTTATTTTGCTGCGTTGGTCAAAATGAGTCTTCATCCTCTCCTGAGCTTTCAATAGATTGTCATTACCAAATTTACGTACTCTCTCTAGAAGGTGCTTTAAGTTTTGAAGAAACTGAGGCACATTCTGAGGGTCACTGAAGGTGGCATTGCGTAGAGAGTCTTTAAAAGCTTTGAGAGGAGTACGGCACTTACGTCCGTAGAGCATCTCATAAGGAGATACTCCTAGAGACTCATTGGGGAGACTTCTGAAAATACACATAATGAGGTCAAGTTGTTTATCCCAGTCCTTTAAGGTTTCATTGCCAAATTTCTTTAGTCGTGCTTTAATAGTCTGATAACTACGTTAAAGAGAACCCCGTCAAGCAGTATGACAGGGGCTGGACAATACCTGTGTGATGTTGAACTCTTCCAGTGTCTTCTTGAAGAGATCACTGGTGAAGTTGGTGCCACAGTCACTTTGAACCTCTCTTGGAAATCCATACTGGGTGAAGATCTTCAATAGTTGTTTCACCACAGTAGCAGCCGTAATGATCTTTACTGGAACTGCTATGGGGAATCTGGTGGTTGGACACAGGATAGTTAACATATAGGCGTTGCCAGAACTGGTCCAGGGTAAAGGACCAACACAGTCTATGATGAGTCTGTGGAAAGGTTCCACAGGCACCTGGATAGGAGTCAATGGAGCTTTGGGAATAAAGATGTTAGGTTTATCTGCCATCTGACATGTATGACACTGTTGCACGTAATTTTTGACGTCTTTAACCATACCTGGCCAGTAGTAGTCTTGTCTGCTTCCGTGGTAGGTTTTGTTAAAACCAAAGTGAGAAAATGCTCCGTGGGCCAGGTGTAGAATATCGGGCCGTAAGCTGGTGGGAACCACTAGTTGTTCGACATTTGCCCAATCGTCATCCTCCTTCAGCTTAAAGGGTCTGTACCTGCGGTGAAGCAACTGATTCTCTAGGAAGAACCCAGGGAGACTGTCATGTTGAGTCTCAGCCTGGAAGAATAATGGTGTTAATGAAGGATCCTCCCTCTGTAACTTACTGAACTCCAACATAGTAAGATTCGGTGGTAGATTCTGATGGTCTTGAGGGACAGCGGTTGCAGTAGAGTCAGCTGGTTGTGGGCGTGCAGCTTGTGCACGGGTGGTCACTAAAACCGGAGAAACTTCATCACTTTCTTGGACCTCTGCTGGAACATACTTAAAGATGGGATTGTCCACTACAGAGTTCCATACCTGGGGTTTGTCCATGATGATCAGGTTGGAAGGTTGCAGATCATCTGCCAAGTCATTGCCCAGGAGAAGTTGCACTCTAGACATGGGAAAAGGTTTTTCCCTGATGGCGACTTGGACTTCACTGGTCACGAAAGGACAATCCAGGTGGACTCTGGCGAGTGGTAGCAGTGAGGTCAGTGATAAGGACGGTTTCCCCGGTGTAGGTGACGTTAGGCACAGCCGATTTCAATATTATTGACTGAAGAGCCGCTGTGTCCCTCAAGATCTTCAATTTGAAACGTCCCTCCGAATCTGTACAGCTGGCAGAGACAGTTCCAGGATATAGGTGTTTGCTGAAGAGAGAAAGATCATTAACAGGAACACCAACATTCATCACAGGCTCACCGGACTTAGGAGGAGTCGGTTTGGGTTTATGAGTTTCACTATAGCCTTTGTATTGAGCTTTTCCACATTTATCCATGGTATGTCCATAGAGTTTGCAATACTTACAATACAATTGAGAGCTCGCTTGATCGGTACTCACTTTATCATAACTATACCAAGACTTCTAACTGGAAGATGATGTTAGCCGGTGGATGAGACTGTAGGTGTCAGCCGACTTCGCACATCTGATGTAGTCGGTTTCTTCTTTGTCTGCTAAATATAAACGGATGGAAGGGGGAACACGTCTAAAGAATTCTTCTACTAGAATGAGGTTGACGAGTTCTGAAAATGTAGAGACATGTGCTGCTTCCAGCCATTTCATGAAATATCTTTTCTTTGTATTGGAAAATACTAAAAAGGTGGTGGTACTTGCCTTTAGATGATCACTAAATTTTCGTCTGTAGCTTTCGGTGGAGAGAAGGTAGGCGTCCAAAACTGCTTGCTTCAGGGTCTGGTAGTCATTCTCAGACGCTAAGGTACTGAGAGTAACCGCAGCTCTACCTGTGAGATGCACTCTGAGAAGGGTAGACCATTGATCTGCAGGCCCGCTTAGTTTTTTAGCCATGGTCTCAAAAGTGGTGAAAAACACGTCTATCTCTGTCTCAAAGAATGATGGCATTAATTTATTTCTCTATTTTGCCTGAATCTCGTATTGAAGACGAGTGAGATGACGGTGTGCAATGAGTAAGTTACTCGGTGAGTAAAGAATAAGTTACTCGGTGAGTAACGAGTAAGTTACTCGGTGAGTAACGAGTAAGTTAAGATGTTTGTGTTTTTATTCAGGTAACAATGGTGATTCGTGTTTTCTAGATGATGCAGCACTTTTCAGATATCATTAAATTTTCATTATTATATGATTTCATTATACTATATGATATTATATCATTACAATATACATGATATAATATATCATTGAATTACATAGTACATTAAATCATTCTTATCAATTTCTGTTCATAATATACATCCTGTCGTTATTCAATTTGTACAGATTATGTATGCAAAATAAGTCTTAGTTTACGCAATCACTATATGACAAATATGAATTGCAAGTAATATACATTAGTGTACAGATGATGTTAGAAAACATTTAATAGCGTCTTGCAACGGAGGAGAGAACTGAAAGACCTCAAGATCTTAAGACATCTTTGAGCATAATAAAAATATGAACATAATTATATGTTTGTCGAAGAGTATTGTTGAAACGAGTCGGTGTAGTGATTTATGAGGAATCCAACCTAAGGTTAGAGGTAGTAAGAGCAGTTGATTTATATTACACTTTCCTTTGTCGTCTCTGTGGCTTAAAAATCTTATTGTTAAGCCACGTGTGAGAATAATTAATATTCATTCAACACCGACAAAATTTCGTATCAGTTCATTATCTCGTCTCCTGCAATGTTGCAAGACAATGCTTCTCTTCCTCAAAGTCGTTAAGAAGAGCTTTTTTTCTTTATGATAAAATATTCTTTATTTGTTGTAATACTTTGTCTACGGAACTTTATTCACAGGAAGCCCTTTTGATTAAGGGTTTTAATCAGCAGTTCTATTGAATTGGCTTTTCAAAGCCCCTTCGCTGTTAAATTGTGACCATCGCCGCCCCTATGATGTCTGACTTCCCGATAATCACTTCCCTTTGTGTATTTTATATTGCTGGTTGGTTTCTCAAGTTTGAATATTATTGCTAGTGCTTTGTTCTCAATGAAATTCTTAATCAGCAGATTTTTATTATTTTTTTTTCTTTTTGAAAAAAAATTCTGACAGGTATTTGTGTCACTGTTGCCAGCTGAGGCGAGGGAGGTTGTGAAACAGAATGATGAGGTATAAACAACATTCACATTCCATAATTTTTGAACAGTAATGGATCTAAAATAATTAATTAACTTATTGTGCATCCACTAAATCACTACTAAATATCACGTGACACCAGGAGCTCTGCCAGACATGTAAAAGCAAACACTTACAATCTTTGTTGAAAACATTGTTTACAGCACCTTGATGAAGGATGTTGGCTCGTGCGAAAATTCGGTTTAATAAATTCACCTACACATGTGTTAGGTGTTTTTTTCACCTTCAATATTATTATTATTATTATTATTATTATTATTATTATTATTATTATTATTATTATTATTATCATTACTGTTATTATTATTATTGCGCCTCACACCCACCCTCCCTCCACTTTCCTTCCCACACTCTCCCCATATCTTCAAATACATGGCCGCCCCATCTCTCTGTCTCTCTCTATCCCCTCCCTCCCTTACTCCCTCCCATTCTTTCTCCCTGTCTCCCATTTTCCCTCCGTCTTCTGTCAACCTCCTCCCTTCTGCTCTCTCTCTCTCTTGTTCACTCTCCTCCCTTCCCTCCCATCCTTTCGTTCTCTCCATCTCACGTTCTTTCACCCTTCCACTTGTTCTCTCTCGGGCAAACATATTAAAGTAACCTTGAATCAATGCTAAAACAACGTTGAAACAACATTTTTGGTGTTGAATCAACTTTTTTGCGTAGAATCAACGTTTTTGGTGACGAATCAACTTTTTTGTGTAGAATCAACGTGTTTGATATTGAATCAACGTTTTTGGTATTAAATCAACGTTTTTGGTGTTGAATCAACGTTTTTGGTGCTGAATCAACGTTTTTGGTGTTGAATCAACGTTTTTGGTGCTGAATCAACGTGTTTGGTGTTGAATCAACGTTTTTGGTGTTGAATCAACGTTTCTGGTGCTGAATCAACGTTTTTGGTGTTGAATCAACGTTTTTGGTGTTGAATCAACGTTTTTGGTGCTGAATCAACGTGTTTGGTGTTGAATCAACGTT
Organism: Procambarus clarkii; assembly: GCF_040958095.1. Classification (NCBI taxonomy): domain Eukaryota; kingdom Metazoa; phylum Arthropoda; class Malacostraca; order Decapoda; family Cambaridae; genus Procambarus; species Procambarus clarkii. Next base: position 47,119,827 of record NC_091162.1, on the reverse strand, counting down.
TTTGGTGTTGAATCAACGTTTTTGGTGTTGAATCAACGTTTTTGGTGTTGAATCAACGTTTCTTGTGTTGAATCAACGTTTCTTGTGTTGAATCAACGTTTTTTATGTTGAATCAACGTATTTAATGTTGAATCAACGTATTTAATGTTGAATCAACCTTTTTTGGTATTGAATCAACTTTTTTGGAGTCGAATCAAAGTTATTAGTGTTGAATCAACCTCTATTGGAGTTCAATAAACGTTTTTAGTTGTGGGGGTTTTCTTTTTTGCTTTCACGACTGCAATGCGTACGTCGCCAATGTACATGTGGCAGACGCTTCACGAAGCTGTCGGAATTAGCAGAATAGAAAATACGAGAGCAACCGTACAGGGCCTGGGAGCAAGGTCGAGTTAGAGTCCTTGAGGGTCTCTTCTCAGACTAGCCTCACCTGGTCCTGCTCCACGTTGATCGTTGGAATCTCCTCAATGATTTAACCCTTTAAGGGACTCCTAGGGTCCTCATCACATTTATAGTTTAGTGAATAATAGGCAACTCGGTGTTGAAGACACTTAGAGCTGAAGGCTTGAGTAATGTTGGCAGTATTCAGAAGTGGTTCAACGGAAACACCGCATGAAGCTTAACAGTAGTTTATTTACTAACTTAACTACTAATACAAAGGGGCGCTTGATTTACTTTAGATTGGCGTCAGCAAAGCTATGATTATATTAGCGAGACTCTTGACGTCTGGCTAAACGATTCGGATCCACTCGTGGAGAAACACCTAACTTAACACAGTTGACAGCCAATCATTAACACGGCAACCTAACTGCCGGTATGCAAAGGGATCACAAGAGTTCAACCGGATACTCGGGTAATGATGATATGCAATAAGTCACAAATACACTGTCAATGGGACAGGCAATAACATACACAATAATAATCACACACAATACTAAATGTGTGGTGTATGTGAAGCTCACATTCAACAGACGAGTGAAATGCCGTGATACCACACAGATAAACACGCATATACCGTCGATTCACCTATGACCTGTGACAGGTATGAGAAGGTGAGAACTGTGGTTGATCCCTCAGATCAACACAGACACAATAAAACAATGACAAGATATTGTACTTACAGAAAAGGTACCTTTCCTTACTCACTCACTCACTCAGGCACATTTATACAAGCACTCGTAGGTGGCCTGACAGGTGGTTTCGCTCGTAGACATGGAGGGTACTTGCAGTAGGGCGTGCTGTATGCTTAACAGACAGACACACGCACACACACTGGCACTGGCGATGAGTAAGGTGGTGACGTCACGTAGTAGTGAGGGCGGCGGCGAGCGCCTCGAGGTACTTAGGTACTGAGGTACACGCTCTGGACGAGTGGCGGCTGGCGGCGGCTGTGGTACCATGCAGGTACACTTGTTTTAAAGTCACACACAGGTTACTTAGGCGGCGGCACTGCCTTAGTTCACTCTAAGTCATTCACAACGATCTTTGTCACCAGGGGTTACCTGATACCAGTCTGTTTTGCTCTGGAGATTTGTCACTTTAGGCTTTTGAACAATATATTCACACTCGTGATTCTGGGCGAGTGTGTAGTATATCGTAGAGATGCTGAGTTAACTTGACTGTGAAGAATAGATGGTGTTCAGTCTATTGGCCGGTAGACAGAACAGAACCCGTCCTCTGGGTTTGGTCTCCCTCACTTGAATGATCTTGTGAGTGCCAAATGGATGCCCTGAAGCTCAGGGCATCTTGTTTGGCACACACAAGGGGATTACAAATTGACCAATAGCATTGCAGCAAATGGGCGGGAACCAATCATAATGGCCGTTCGATGAGCAGTAGCAGGAGTGACGTCATGAACACGTCACGACCACGTCATAGCTGTTATTCACCATTGCGCCGGTTGACCCCAGAGGTCAGACGCTGCTTGTGTCTCCCCTCTGTCCCATGCTCCCACCGGCCAATGTACTCACTGACCCTTTGGTGGCAAGTATGCTTAACTCCCTGTACCTACTTCCTGCCTGGACATATGGCGGCCTCTGTATTATAAAAGTGTTCCTGGTTAAGTGGGCATTCTGGAGATACCCAACATGCCAGGTCACTATCCAGGGTTAAGAGAAATAGGCTTGTGCACGAAGATCAGTGCACTGTGCACTGTAATGAGCCATTCAAGTCAGCTGTGGGAGAATCTTGAGAGACACTCTCTCACATTAGTCTTGTATCAACCTTTTTTGGTGTTGAATCCAAGTTATTAGTGTTGAAACAACCTTTCTTGGTGATGAATAAACCTTTTTTGATGTTTAATAAACGTTTTTGGTGTTGACTCAACGTATCAACATTCACTGAACGTCATTGTCCTGTGGAAAATCGAATATTAACACACTATGGATAATACGTCCCACATATCTGTCTTCATAAGCAACCCGTTCTCACACTTTCTTATAGTCATTATTGACTTATTAAATACGTGCATATGTGACATACTAATTTATTATGAATATTTTAGGTTACCTTGAAAAGCTTCATAGAAAACACCGACCTTACCTAACCTTCTTAGTATGTTCAGATAAGCATCTTATTGCTTCGTAATTACAATTATTACTTAATCTATACCTATAATTGGTTAAGTAATAATTGTAATTATGAAGCAATGAGATGCTTATCTTAACATACTAAGAAGGTTAGGTAAGGTCGGTGTTTTCTATGAAGCTTTTCAAGGTAAACTAAAATATTCACAATACATTAGTATGTCACATATACACTTATTTAATAAGTCAATAATGACTTAAAGAAAGTGCGAGAACGGGTTGTCATAAGAACCGTTGGTTGTCGAAATAAGAGCCATTCCCACTTAAAGAGGAACATAACAAATAAATCTTCAACATCTCTACCTGAATCTGGATTATACAATAAAACTATTATGATTACATATTAAGTCATTATTAAGCATTTATCCTCTGTACATAATGTACGGAATTGTCTTTGTTTGTTTGAAAACAATTATAGGATAATTGTTTGAGGTCTCAATTAAAAAAATGTTTATTTATTTTTAATTGAGAGTTTATAACTATTTATAAATAAAGTTTCGGATTTGATTAGATTTGACTAATCTTTCACAGGAACTTAGAAAATGGGCGCCACACTGAAATACGAGGTTCACACTCACACTTGAGGACCTCGTTTTCTATATCCTCTCGAACATGCACGAGACCTTTAAGCTCCTGGGGGCACTAGTTTGACCTCCTGGGGGTACTAGTTTGACCTCCTGGGGACACTAGTTTGACCTTCTGGACGCACTAGTTTGACCTCCAGTGAGTACTAATTTGACCTCCTGGGGGCACTAGTTTAACCTCCTGGGGACACTAGTTTGACCACCAGGGGGCACTAGTTTGACCTCCAGCGGGGCACATGTTTTACCTCCAGGGGGCACTAGTTTGACCTCCTGGGGGCACTACTTTGACCTCTTGGGAGCACTAGTTTGACCTCCTGAAGGCAATAGTTTGACCTCCTGGGTGCACTAGTTTGACCTCATACGGGCATTAGTTTGACTTTGACTTCCAGAGGGGCACTAGTTTGACATCCAGGGGGGCACTAACTTGAACTCCTGGGGGCACTAGTTTGACCTCCTAGGGGCACTAGTTTGACCTCCTGAGGCACTAATGTGACCTCAAGCGGGGCACTAGTTATACCTACTGCGAGGCACTAGTTTGACCTCCTGGGGGGCACTATTTTGACCACCTGGGGGACATTAGTTTGACCTCCTGGGGGCACTAGTTTGACCTCCTGGGGAAATAGTTTTACTTCCTGGGGGCACTAGTTTGACCTCCTGGGGCACTAATTTGACCCCCTTGAGCACTAGTTTATCCTCTTCGGTGCACTAGTTTGACGTCCAGCGGGGCACTAGTTTGACCTCCTGGGGCACTAGTTTGTCTTCCAGGGGGAACTAGTTTGACCTCCTAGGGGCTCTAGTTTGACCTAGTGGGAGCTAGTTTGACCTCAAGCGGGGCACTAGTTATACCTACTGCTAGGCACTAGTTTGACCTCCAGGGGGCACTAGTTTGACCTCCTGAGGGACATTAGTCTGACCTCCTAGGGGCACTAGTTTGACCTCCTGGGGCACTAGTTTGTTCTCCTGGGGGCACTAGTTTCACCTCCTAGAAGCACAAATTTGACCTCTTAGGGGCATTAGTTTGTCCTCCTCGGGCACTAGTTTGACCTACAGGGAAGCACAAGTTTGATCTCCTGAGGGCACTAGTTTGACCTCCTGGGAGCAATACTTTGACCCCTTAAGGGCACTAGTTTGATCTTCTGGGGCAGTAGTTTTACCTCCTTTGGCACTAGCTTGACGTCATTGGGCACTAGTTTGACCTCCAACGGGGCACTAGTTTGACCTCAACCGAGGCACAAGTTTGACCTCCTGGGGGCACTAGTTTGACCTTTTGGGGGCACTAGTTTGACCTCCTGGGGGCACTAGTTTGACCTCCTGGGGGCACTAGTTTGACCTCCTCGGGGCACTAGTTTGACCTCCTGGGGGCACTAGTTTGACGTCCTGGGGACACTAGTTTACTGCCTGGGGCACTAGTTTGACCTCCTAGGGGCACTAGTTTAACCTCCAGGGGGGCACTATTTTGACCTCCTGGGAGCACTAGTTTGACATCCTCGGGGCACTAGTTTGACGTCCTGGTGCACTAGTTTGACCTCCTGGGGGCACTAGTTTACTTCCTGGTGCACTAGTTTGACCTCCAGGAAGCACTAGTTTGACATCCTTAGGGCACTAGTTTGACGTCCTGGTGCACTAGTTTGACCTCCTAGGGACACTTGTTTACTGCCTGGGGCACTAGTTTGACCTCCAGGAAGCACTAGTTTGACATCCTTAGGGCACTAGTTTGACCTCCCGGGGCATTAGTTTGACCTCCAGCGGGGCACATGTTTTACCTTCAGGGGGCACTACTTTGACCTCTTGGAGGCACTAGTTTGACCTCCTGAAGGTACTAGTTTGACCTCCTGGGGGCACTAGTTTGACCTCCTGGGGCACTAATTTGACCCCCTGGGGGCACTAGTTTATCCTACTGGGTGCACTCGTTTGACCTCATAGGGGCATTAGTTTGACCTCTAGCGGGGCACTAATTTGACCTCCAGGGGGGCACTAACTTGAACTCCTGAGGGCACTAGTTTGACCTCCTGGGGGAACTAGTTTGACCTCCTAGGAGCACTAGTTTGACCTCCTGAGGAACTAGTTTGACCTCAAGCGGGGCACAAGTTATTCCTACTGCGGGGCACTAGGTATTCCAACTGCGGGGCACTAGTTTGACCTCCTGGGGGCACTAGTTAGAGCTCCTGGGGGACATTAGTTTGACCTCCTGAGGACACTAGTTTGACCTCCTAGGGAACTAGTTTGTTTTCCTGGGGGCACTAGTTTGACCTCGTAGAAGACCATATTTGACCTCCTTGGGGCACTAGTTTGTCCTCCTGGGGCATTAGTTTGACCACAAGCGAGGCACTGGTTTGACCTCCAGGGGAGCACTAGTTTGATCTCCTGGGGGCACTACTTTGACCCCCTGGGGGCACTAGTTTGACCTTCTGGGGCAGTAGTTTTCCCTCCTTTGGCACTAGCTTGACCTCATTGGGCACTAGTTTGACCTCCAGTGGGGCACTAGTTTGTCCTCCCCCGGGGCACTAGTTTGACCTCCTGGGGGCACGAGTTTGACCTCCTGGGGGCACTAGTTTGACCTCCTGGGGGCACTCGCTTACTGCCTGGGGCCCTAGTTTGACCTCGTGGGGGCACTTGTTTACTGCCTGGGACACTAGTTTAGCCTCCCCCGGGGCACTAGTTTGACCTTTTTGGTAGCACTAGTTTGACCTCAAGCGGAGCACTAGTTATACCTACTGCGGGGCACTAGTTTGACCTCCTTGGGGTTTGACCAGGTTTGATCACCTGGGGGACATTAGTTTGACCTCCTGGGGGCACTAGTTTGACCTCCTTGGGAACTAGTTTGACCTCCTGGGGGCACTAGTTTGACCTCCTGGGGAACTAGTTTGACCTCCTGGGGGCACTAGTTTATCCTCCTCGGTGCACTAGTTTGACCTCATAGGGCTATGGTTTGACCTCCAGCGGGGCACTAGTTTGACCTCCAGCGGGGCACTAGTTTGACCTCCAGGGGAGGAGCATTAACTTGGTCTTCTGGGGGCACTAGTTTGACCTCCAGGGGGCACTAGTTTGTCCTCCTGGGGGAACTAGTTTGGCCTACTAGGGGCACTAGTTTGACCTCTTGGTGAACTAGATTGACGTTTAGCGGGGCACTAGTTGTACCTACTGCGGGGCACTAGTTTGACCTCCTGGGGGCACTAGTTTGACCTCCTGAGGGACATTAGTTTGACCTCCTGGGGACACTAGTTTGACCTCCTGGGGCACTAGTTTGTTCTCCTGGGGGCACTAGTTTGACCTCCTAGAAGCACAAATTTGACCTTCTAGGGGCACTAGTTTGTCCTCCTGGGGCTTTAGTTTGAACTCCATCGGGGCACTAGTTTGACCTCCTGGGGGCACTATAGTTCGACCTTCTGGGGCAGTAGTTATACCTCCTTAGGCACTAGCTTGACCTCATTGGGCACTAGTTTGACCTCCAGCGGGGCACTAGTTTGACCTCAACCAAGGCACTAGTTTGACCTTCTGGAGGCACAAGTTTGACCTCCTGGGGACACTAGTTTGACCTCCTGGGGGCACTAGTTTGACCTCCTGGGGGCACTACTTTGACCTCCTGGGGCACTAGTTTGACCTCCTGGGGGCACTAGTTTGACCTCCTGGGAGCACTAGTTTGACCTCCTCGGGGCACTAGTTTGACCTCCTGGGGGCAATAGTTTACATCCTGAGGGCACTAGTTTGACCTCCAGGGGGCACTAGTTTTACCTCCTAGGGGCACTACTTTGACCTCTTGGGGGGCACTAGTTTGACCTCCTGAAGACACTAGTTTGACCTCCTGGGGGCACTAGTTTGACCTCCTGGGGCACTAACTTGACCCCCGGGGGGCACTAGTTTATCCTCCTGGGTGCTCTAGTTTGACCTCATAGGGGCATTAGTTTCACCTCCAGCGGTGCACTAATTTGACCTCCAGGGGGGTTCTAACTTGAACACCTGGCGGCACTAGTTTGACCTCCTGGGGGCACTAGTATGTCTTCCTGGGGGAACTAGTTTGACCTCCTAGGAGCACTAGTTTGACCTCAAGCGGGGCACTAGTTTGATCTACTGGGGCACTAGTTTGTACTAAGTACAAACTAGTACCGAGAACTAAGGTCAGGAGAGTAAAAAGAGTATACACATTTTTGTTTTGACTCTTAAGGTTATTGTGAGTATTCATCGCCTGCCTAGAAACTAGAATTGTGGTTGATCTCGAACCCATTGATAATGTGACGACTTATACTGAATTTTGTAACTATATCATCAAGATTGTAACCAGCTTAGCTAAATGTAGTGTGGTTTCAGTCCCTAAGCCCATATATGTGTCTCTGTAACCATTTAGGTTACAGGGCAAAAACATAAGAACAAAGGTAACTGCAGAAGGCCTATTGGCCCATACCAGGCAGCTCCTATCTATACCACCCAATCCTACTAATATACATGTCTAACCTGCGCTTGAAACAATCGAGGCAGCTCACCTCCACTACTATGAAGTTCGAAAAATAATTCCTCCACCACTATGAAGTTGAAAAAAAAAGAATCTCTGAAGTTCGTATAGCAGGTTAAGCAAAGGCAAATCCTTAACGTTTTTTTCAGTTATATCGAACAAAGGTTAGGGAAAGGATAGGTCCATTAAAGACCGAGACAGATCATATATTGGCTTTCGATTTTTGATATTTGGATATTTTTTGATATTCGATTTTTGTATCATCGGCAAATTTGCAAATGCAGCTACTCAAACCTTAATCTAAAATATTGATATTTATTATAAACAACAGAGTTCCCTGTCCAGAGGCTTGAGGCACTCCGCTTACAACATTTTTCCACTCTTATAACCACCCAAGCCCACTCATATACATGTCGAACCCACGTTTGAAACAATCAATGGACTCCACCACGTTTGGCTTTAATTTGTTCCACAAATCAACAACCCTGTTACCGAACCAGTATTTTTCCAGGTCTTTCCTAAATCTAAACTTATGCAATTTATACCCATTATTTCGCCTGGTGCTGATACTTTTAATATCCCATTTGTTATGTCCATTCATCAACTTGTAAACCTCTATCATGTCACACCTAACTCTTCGCCTTTTCAGTGAATGCAATTGGGGAATTAACTGTCATTCTATGCTGGATGCGTTCAAGTGAATTTATATCAATTCTATAGTACGACGACCAAAACTGAACTGCATAATCAAAATGGGGCCTAAACAGAACAACAAATTGATTGATTGATAAGAATTAAGCCACCCAAGAGACGGCACGGGAATGAATAGCTTTAAAGAGCAAGATATAGCTGAAGAACAAAACCAGGTGTCTTGTTATTAGCCCTTCGATTAATAAATCCCAGTGTCCTATTTGCCTTATTACGAACATTCATGCATTGACCTTTTGGTTTTAAATTCATACTAATCATAACTTCAAGTTCCCTTTCGAAATACCTGACTTCGCAATCACAACACCATCTATCTCGTATCTTGTAACTCTATCATATCATTACCTATCCTCAAAACTTTACATTTATCAGCATTGAACTGCATCTGTCAACCTTTTGCCCATTTCAAAACTGTATTTAGATCAACTTGAAGAGATAGTGAGTCTTCTTCTGTGTTATTTCCCTACCGATTTTTGTATCATCGGCAAATTTGCAAATGTTGTTACTCACACCTGAATCTAAATCATTTATGTATACAGTATTATAAACAACAGAGGTCCCAGGACAGAGCCTTGAGGTACTCAAAATCAAAATCAAAATGTTTATTTAGGTAAGGTACATACATAAAAGAGATTTTACAAAGAGTGGTGGATTTATAGTTAGGGCTAGTACATACAATGCCTAAAGCCACTATTACGCAAAGCGTTTCGGGCATAAAAAACTTAAATGACTAAAGCTTAATACTAATTGAGCATAAAGAGTAAAATGAAAACATGGAAAGAAAACATAGCTGAAAAAGCAGCACAAATACATTTCTGTTGACAAACAGCGCTCTTTAAAAAAAAAAAAAAAACAGACATTGGATGACATTAGAGGGGTAAGGTAGGTTACAGGGAATTTATTAGGTATAGCTTCGTTTTAATCTTAAACTGGTTGAGAGAGGTACAGTCTTTAACATGGTTGGGAAGGTCATTCCACAATCTGGGTCCCTTGATTTGTAGAGCATTTCTAGTTTGATTAAGTCGTACTCTAGGAATATCAATACTGTATTTCTGGTGTGGTGCTCATGGGTTCTGTTACAACTTTCTATGAAGCTTTTGAGGTCAGGATTGGCATTACAGTTTAGCGTTTTATATATGTATAATACACATGAGAGAATGTGCAGTGACTTAATGTCTAACATATTCAGAGATTTGAGTAGGGGTACTGAGTGATGTCTGGGGCCAGAGTTGGATATTGTCCTAATAGCAGCTTTGTGTTGAGTAATTAGAGGACGTAAATGATTTTGGGTAGTAGAACCCCAAGCACAAATACCATAGTTGAGATATGGATAGACGAAGGAGTAATAGAGAGTCACCAGGGCAGGGCGGGGTACATAATATCTGATCTTAGAAAGAATGCCAACAGTTTTTGAATTTTTTTTTTATATATTTAGAATGTGGCCCTGGAAATTCAGTTTGTGGTCAATGAGAATGCCAAGGAATTTGCCCTCTAATTTGTTACAAATTTGGGTATTGTTTATTTTGAGATTTATTTGATTAGAGGATTTATTGCCAAACAGAATATAGAAAGTTTTGTCAATGTTAAGGGTGAGTTTGTTGGCAGTTAGCCAAAGATGGACTTTATTTAGCTCAGTATTTACATTTACTGTGGCATTTAGAGCAAGGGGGTCAGGACTGGAGTAAATGAAGGTTGTGTCGTCAGCAAATAGAATTGGTTTGAGGTGTTGGGAGGCATTTGGAAGGTCATTAATGTAGATGAGAAAGAGGAGAGGGCCAAGTATGCTGCCCTGGGGAACACCAATGTGATGGGTAGGGTGAGAGACATTGTATTATTCACAGAATAACGAATCGAGTTAAGCATACTAATAAGTGCATCGTTAGTGCTTTTTTTGGGTCTGAAACCATATTGGCAAGGGCTAAGTATATAGTGTTTGGCTAGATAAGAGTAAAGCTGCAACCAAAGCTACTCAACCTACATTTTCCAACTCTGACTTAACCCCATTTATACTAACTCTGTTGAGCGTTGACCATTTATACATCAACTCTGTTGATGTATAAATGGTCAACGCTCAACAGAGTTAGTGGTCAGTGGTGGAGCTTAATTCTTAAAAAGCAATATATACTATCGATCGTGATTTAGTTTAGTATATGCGGTTTAAAAAAAAATAGAGCATATCAACGTTATATCACAGAAAACGAATTTATCATAAACTCATGTATTTGCCTTATTTGAAACCACATTTGTTTCATTTTGGATACAAATGTCCATGGAGATTCAGAATGGAAATTAATTATAGTTGAACCTACAGAGAGGAATTTAAGAATCTGTGGTGAGAGTGATGGACACAGCCTTCACAATTATACTTCAGAGAATGTAAACATCTAAGAGTCATTAGAAATATGTGTAGAATAATAAACCCTACATTGTTTGAGTTAGGGAAAACACCATTTGTCATATAGATACTAGCTGTTCTTAAAGATTCACCCATTTTGCACCAGCAAGATAACATATAAGATTTTAAGGGTTCACGAATGTTAATCTTCTTGTTTGATAAACTGTGCACTTGAGACATAGTTAATAAGTACACGCCAATATAAGACAACAAAACGTTTTCAGATTCTTTCACACCACTTTCCAGCAACTTTTATAATTTATATAAATTATTTTAGGGAATAATTCATAAATTATATATTTAAACATGATATTAGTGTTTAGTGGAATGCATAAGGAGTCAAATTGTTAAAAAGAGCTATTTTTAGAAAATTTGGAAAACTACTTTTTTCTGATCATATTATAACTAAATGGATTTTGAACGTTTCACTCAGCCAATATATATCATTCACACTTTATTAATGAATTTGACAAAAAGCACCATAAATTTTATATTTAAACATGTAAAAACTATTTGTAATACATTAGGAACAAAATAGTTCTAGAAAAACAATTTATTATAAAACCTTTGTGTTTGGATTTTTTTATTAAAAGTTTCTCAAAGGCTCTCCTGCACCTTTCTCAATGCAAATCATTCCCCCACCTATGGGAAGAGATAGACGAACGTTTTCTAGATGATTTGTGTTTGCTGGGTAGTTTGATCCCCTGGGGGCACTAGTTTGACCTCTTGAGGGCACTAGTTTGACCTCCTGGTGCACTATTTAGACCTCAAGTAGGGCACTAGTTTGACATCTTGGGGCACTAGTTTGACCTCCTAGGGGCACTGATATGACCTCCTGGGGGCCATAGTTTGACCTCCTGAGGCACTAGTTTGACCTCCTGTGGGCACTAGATTGACCTCCTGGGTGCACTAGTTTGACCTCTTGGGGGGGCACTAGTTTGATCTTCTGGGGCACTAGGTTGAGCTCGTGGGGCACGAGTTTGACCTCCTGGGGCACTATTTTGAGCTTCAGGGGCACTAGTTTGACCTCCTGAGGCACTAGTTTGACCTCCTGTGGGCACTAGTTTGACCTCCTGTGGGCACTAGTTTGACCTCCTGGGGGCACTAGTTTGACCTCCTGAGGGCACTAGTTTGACCACCTGGGACATTAGAACGACCTCAAGTAGGGCACTAGTTTGACCTCATGGGGGCACTAGTTTGACCTCCTGGTGCACTAGTTTGATCTCCTGGTGGCACTAGTTTGACCTCTTGTGGGCACTAGTTTGACCTCTTGAGGCACTAGTTTGACCTCCTGTGGGCACTAGTTTGACCTCCTGTGGGCACTAGTTTGACCTCCTGGGGGGCACTAGTTTGACCTCCTGAGGGCACTAGTTTGACCTCCTGGGACATTAGATCGACCTCCTGGGGGCACTAGTTTGACCTCCTTGTGCACTAATTTGACCTACTTGGGCCACTATTGTGACCTCTTGGGGCACTAGTTTCACCTCCTGGGGGCACTAGTTTGACCTTCTGGTGCACTAGTTTGATCTCCTAGGGGCACTAGTTTGACCTCTTGTGGGCACTAGTTTGACCTCCTGGAGGCACTAGTTTGTTCTGCTGGAGGCACTAGTTTGACCTCCTGGGCAATAGTTTGACCTACTAAGGGCACTAGTTTGACCTTCTGGGAGCACTAGTTTCACCTCCTGGGGCACTAGCTTGTCCTAATGGGGGCACTAGTTTGTCCTCCTGGGAGTAGTAGTTTGACCTCCTGAGGGCACTAGTTTGACCTCCTGGGAGCACTAGTTTGACCTCCTGAGGGCACTAGTTTGACCTCCTTGGGCACTAGTTTGACCTCCTGAGGGCACTAGTTTGACATCTTGGGAGCACTAGTTTGACCTCCTGGGGCACTAGTTTAACCTCCTGGGGGCACTAGTTTGACCTCCTGGGAGCACTTGTTTGACCTCCTGAGAGCACTAGTTTGACCTCCTTAAGCACTAGTTTGACCTCCTGTGAGATATGGCATTAGATGCTATGGAAGACAAACATAACGCGGATGTAATTTACACAGATTTCGCAAAAGCTTTTGATAAATGTGACCATGGTGTTATTGCACATAAAATGCGTTCAAAAGGAATTACCGGAAAAATAGGCAGATGGATCTACAATTTCCTGACCAACAGAACCCAATGTGTAATAGTCAACAAAATAAAATCCAGCCCATCAACCGTGAAGAGCTCAGTCCCCCAGGGTACTGTGCTTGCTCCAGTACTTTTTCTCATCCTCATTTCGGACATAGACAAGAACACAACCTATAGCACTGTATCATCCTTTGCAGATGACACTAGGATCTTCATGAGAGTAGACAACATAGAGGACACGGCGAACCTTCAGTCAGATGTAGATCAGGTCTTTCTATGGGCTACATAAAATAATATGGTGTTTAACGAAGATAAGTTCCAGCTCATGCGCTATGGAAAAAATGAAAAAATAAAAACGGAAACCACGTACAAAACTCAGGCAAATCATAACATAGAACGAAAAGGCAATGTAAAGGATTTGGGTGTACTCATGTCGGAAGACCTTACCTTTAAAGAACACAATAAAGTAGCCGTCACAACTGCAAGAAAAATGACAGGTTGGATAACAAGAACTTTTCACACTAGAGATGCTATACCGATGATGATACTTTTCAAAACGCTTGTGCTCTCTAGAGTGGAGTACTGCTGCACAATGACAGCACCTTTCAAAGCTGGAGAAATTACTGACCTGGAGAGTGTGCAGAGATCCTTTACTGCTAGAATCCACTCGGTAAAACATCTAAACTATTGGGACCGACTAAAGAGCCTAAAACTGTACTCCCTTGAGCGCAGGCGGGAGAGGTACATAATAATTTACACATGGAAAATATTAGAGAGGCTGGTCCCAAACCTGCACACAGAAATAACATCACATGAGACCAGAAGACATGGCAGGATGTGCAGAATACCCCCGTTGAAAAACAGAGGTGCAACTGGTACTCTGAGAGAGAACTCTATCATCATCAGAGGTCCGAGACTGTTCAACACGCTTCCACTACACATAAGGGGCATAACTGGCCGACCCCTCACAGTGTTCAAGAGAGAACTGGATAAGCACCTCCAAAGGATACCTGATCAACCAGGCTGTGACTCGTACGTCAGGCTGCGAGCAGCCGCATCCAACAGCCTGGTTGATCAGTCCGGCAACCAGGAGACCTGGTCGACGACCGGGCCGCGGGGACGCTAAGCCCCGGAAGCACCTCAAGGTAAGGAGCACTAGTTTGACCTCCTAGGGCACTAGTTTGACCTCCAGGGGTAAAAGTTTGACCTATTAGGGGCACTAGTTTGACCTGGGAGCATTAGTTTGACCTCCTGGTGCACTAGTTTGATCTTCTGGGGGCACTAGTTTGACTTTTGGAGGCACTAGTTTGACCTCCTGGGGTACTAGTTTATTTATTTATTTTTTATTTATATATATACAAGAAGGTACATTGGGTTTGTGAAAATACATTGGATAGTACAGTAATTACATTCTTGTAAAGCCACTAGTACGCGCAGCGTTTCGGGCAGGTCCTTAATCTAGCAGATAATTTTAAGTAGGTAATTTCAATCAGAATTGATAAATGATAAAGATACATTACAAGAGAAAAATGAGATGAGAGAGGTAAGTAAGTATATTAAAGCACATTGTTATATTAAAGCTCTGATTGATTACATTGACAACTTGATTAGTAATTTAAACAAGATTAATAGACACCATACAGCAGATTGACAGCACATATAAGACAGCAATGATCACAATGGTAAAGATGTTCAGAATGGGTACATAAAGATTGGGAGACTGGGTAGCAAAAGATACAGATAAACAAGATTTATAAACACCATACAACAGATTGGCAGCACATATAAGAAAACAGCAATGATCACAATGGTAAAGATGTTCAAATTGGGAACATAAAGGTTGGGAGTTTGGTAGCAATTGATACAGTGCAATTTTAAGGCAAAAAGTGAAAAACTATGAAGATGAAATTAGGTACTTTTTAGTATTGATTTTGAATGATGTAAAAGTTGGACAGCTTTTCAATTCAGTAGGGAGTGAGTTCCATAAACTGGGTCCCTTTATTTGCATAGAGTGTTTACACAGATTAAGTTTAACTCTGGGGATATCAAAGAGATATTTATTTCTGGTGTGGTGATAATGGGTCCTATTACATCTATCCAGGAAGAGTTTCAGACAAGGATTTGCATTTAAGAACAGGGTTTTGTAAATGTAGTTGACACAAGAGAATTTGTGGAGTGAGATTACGTTTAGCATGTTTAGGGAGTTAAACAAGGGAGCTGTGTGTTGTCTGAAAGCAGAATTTGATATTATTCTGATAGCAGATTTTTGCTGGGTGATGATGGACTTGAGGTGGTTTGCAGTGGTTGAACCCCATGCACAGATACCATAGTTGAGATTGGGATAGATTAGTGTATAATATAGAGAGATGAGAGCAGAGTTAGGAACATAATATCTGATTTTGGAGAGTATACCAACTGTTTTAGAGACTTTCTTAGTTATGTGTTGTATGTGGGTACTGAAGTTGAGTCTCTTGTCTAGGAATATGCCAAGAAACTTTCCATCATTTTTATTGCTAATGTTTACATTGTCAATCTGAAGCTGAATTGCATTTGTAGATTTGCTTCCAAATAGGATGTAGTAGGTCTTTTCTATGTTAAGTGTTAGTTTGTTGGTTGACATCCATAAGTGGACTTTTTTTAGTTCATTATTAACAACATCATTTAGTGTATGTGAGTTGGGGTTGGAGTAGATGAGGGTAGTATCATCAGCAAACAAAATAGGTTTCAGAATGTTAGAGACATTAGGCAGATCATTAATGTATATAAGAAATAGAAGAGGTCCCAAGATGCTGCCCTGTGGCACTCCACCGGTTATTGGTAGAATGGGAGAGATTATATTATTGTTGGCTACACATTGGTGTCTATCACTAAGATAGGATTGGATATAGTCCAGTGCATGGCTTCGGATTCCATAATGATGGAGTTTACATAAGAGGTAATCGTGATTAACAGTATCAAAGGCCTTTCTCAGGTCAATGAAGAGTCCAATTGGAAACTCATTTTTGTCAAGGGCTGAGTAAATTATATCAAGGAGACTAATAATTGCATCGTTGGTACTCTTTTGAGAGCGGAAGCCAAACTGACAGGGGCTACGAATGTCGAATTTTACGAGATAGGAGTAGAGCTGTTTGTAGATAATTTTTTCAAATATTTTTGATAGTATGGGTAGGTTCGATATTGGTCTATAGTTGTTTATGTCTGACGGATTACCTCCTATATGAACTGGCGTTACTCTTGCTTTTTTAAGGATATCAGGGAAGGTATGACACTCAAGGGATTTGTTGAACAGCAGAGCTATAGGTGGCGCAAAAGCATGGGAGGCGCACTTGTATACAATGGATGGGATTTCACTGATGTTCCCAGTTTTGGTTTTTAGTGAGTGTATGATGGACACAACATCTGATGGGCTGACTGGTGAGAGGAGAAGAGAGTTTGGATAGCTGCCTGAGCAACCTGTCCTCTTAAAAAGAACGTCGCTTTTGGCTGTTTACCCGTATGGCCAAATTTGGACGTAATTTGAAATTGAAAAAAAATATGAAAATAAATTTGGGATTTTTTTTTCAACAACAGTAAGTTAAGGGTCCTCTGATAGGTTAGGTGGGCAGGAAATTCTCATAAAGTTTCAAAACGTTATGAAAAACGTTAATTTAAAGTGCCCTCTTATAACCTCTGCGCGTACGCCGGACGACTCAAATAGAAAACGGAACAGAACGTCACTTTTGTGAGTGGATTTCATTTCAAATTACGTCCAAATTTGGCAATAGTGCGCATACGAGCCAAAAGTGACGTTCTTTTTAAGAGGACGGGTTGGCCTGAGAGATATGTGTCTGAGTCTGTGGGATTTTACTTGCAAGGTTAGCACCAATCGATGAAAAGAAGCTATTAAATTCATTCGCCATTTCTAAGTCAGATGACAGTGTAAGGCCATCCTTAGAGAGTGTTATCTGGTTGTGGGAGTGTTGTTTAGTTCCCAGGATGTTGGAGATGGTATTCCATGTGCTTTTCATGTTGCCTTTTGCTTCTTTGAATCTAGTCTCATAATATGAAAGTTTTGCTTTTCTTATGATACTGGTAAGCACTGAAGAGTACCTTTTAACTACTTCCATTGAAACTAGGCCACTCCTAAATTTCTTTTTGTATTCATGTTTTTTGTTGATTGATTTAATTATGCCACTTGTGAGCCACGGGTTATTTTTTCTTTTATCAGTTACTTGTTTGGTAAGGAGGGGACAGTGAGTGTTGTAGAGGCTTAGAGTTTTGGAGAGAAAGAGGTTAGTTGATGAGTTTATATCCTGTGAATTATTAAATTCAGATTCCCAGTTAATATTGTGAAGTGCATTAGAGAGATTGCATAAAGCTGATTCACTATGTAGCCTGAATGAAAGTTTTTTTATTTCTGGTGGTGATGTGTCAATGTTTGCTATGAGGAAAGTAGGATAGTGGTCAGTTGTTCTGTCATAAATTACCCCAGATGTAAGGGGAGCTGTTAATATTAGTCCATAGGTGATCCAGGGTAGTGGCAGATGTTTGAGTGACTCGGGTGGGCTTGGTGATTGTGGGGATTAGCATACAGGAGTGCATGCTGTTACGGAAATAGTCAACTTGAGGGTTGTTTTGAAGACCCAGGTCAATATTGAAATCACCTCCCAGAATGATGTGATTTTTGTTGAGATTGTTATTTATGATAAGATTCCTTACATTGTCTGAGAATAAAGCTATTTGGTATTAGGAAATCTATAGATGGCACCGATTATCAGGGAGGATTTAAGGGATTTACTGGAGAACTTGGCAAAGGTATATTCACAATAGTCGTCTCTATCACTAATGACACTATTGCAAATGAAGGTATCTTTGTAATATATTGCTGTACCGCCACCTTTTTTATTAGGCCTGCAGTTATGAATGGTTTTATAACCAGCTAAATTGTAGAGTTGGGTATAGTCATTACTTAGCCAAGTTTCTGTTAAAATGATGAAAGATAATTTAGTACCTAGTGCTGTAAGTAGTGCATTTATATCATCAAAATGTTTACCAAGTGACCTAACATTTTGGTTGTAAACTGATAAGCAGGTGCTATTTAGGAGTTTGTTTTTTGCAAGATTTGCTGTGTAATACCTGCAATAATGATGATCAATGTGCTGATTTGTGTGGATATGGGACAGAAGATTTCGATCAGGATCAATATCAGTAAGCATATAGATAAGATAATGTCACGATAGAATAAGATAAGCAATTACAGGAACAGATGAAAACTAAATCTGCTGTAAAACAGAAAGTAATTATAGCAAAACACAACAATATAATAATATAACAATACAATAAGAGCTTACAAAGTATTGAGTCTGCTAAAATTAGAGAATAATTATGGCAAAACACAACAATAAATGCAAGTAAACAAAAGAATTGAAACAATTAGAGGTAGAATAAAGGTCACTAGATAGCCATGGAGGATACACAAGTTTGGTGGAGAGAACAAAAAATCAGTAGAGACTGTCAAGATGAATATATATAAAAAAAATTGACAAATGATAATTGGAAAGTAAAATAATCTTAAAGATAATAAATTTTATTTAGCTTAGTTTTAACCTATAATTAGTATGAACTTAATTAAAAGAACAAAATGAGATCAATAATTGATTAATATAAATGACATAGATAAATACAATTAAATTTAAAATTTAAATGGAATAGGGTAAGATTAGATTTAAGAGTAAAATTTTACAATGAAACTGAGGTAGATGCTTGCATAAGTGCATGGAGACTTGATGGATTATTTAGGAAATTATATGAATGAGAGAACATTGGGTAAATGGTAAGGCAGAGACAGCACCTTAGACAAAGTTAGATTAAGTTAGGTTAGGCTCAGGCACTGAAAGAGTTTGTTCTCCTGGGGGCACAAATTTGACCTCCTAGGAGCACTAGTTTGTCCTTTTAAGGGCACTATTTTGAGCTCAAGTGGGGCACTAGTTTGACCTCCTGGGGGCACTACCCAACAAACAAAAATCATCTAGAAAACGTTCGTCTATCTCTTCCCATAGGTGTGGGAATGATTTGCATTGTGAATGGTGCAGGAGTGCCTTTGAGAAAATTTTAATCAAAAAATCCAAACACAAAGGTTTTATAATAAATTGTTTTTCTACAACTATTTTGTTCCTAATGTATTACAAATAGTTTTTACATGTTTAAATATAAAATTTATGGTGTTTTTTGTAAAATTCATTAATAAATTGTGAATGATATTTATTGGCTCAGTGAAACATTAAAAATCCATTTAGTTATAATATAATCAGAAAACAGTAGTTTTCAAAATTTTCTAAAAATCGCTCTTTTTAACACAATTTGACTCCTTATGCATTCCACTAAACACTAATATCATGTTTAAATAAATAATTTATGTATTATTCCCTAAAATAATTCATATAAATTATAAAAGTTGCTGGAAAGTGGTGTGAAAGCTGGCGTGGTGTAGTGGTAAGACACTCGCCTGGCGTTCCGCGAGCGCTATGTCATGGGTTCGTATCCTGGCCGGGGAGGATTTACTGGGCTCAATTCCTTAACTGTAGCCTCTGTTTAACTCAACAGTAAAATGTGTACTTGGATGAAAAAACGATTCTTCGCGGCAGGGGATCGTATTCCAGGGACCTGCTCGAAACGCTACGCATACTAGTGGCTGTACAAGAATGTAACAACTCTTGTATATATCTCAAAAAAAAAAAAAAAAAAAAAATATTGGCGTGTTCTTATTTACTATGTCTCAAGTGCACAGTTTATCAAACAAGATTAACATTCGTGAACCCTTAAAATCTTATATGTTATCTTGCTGGTGCAAAATGGGTGAATCTTTAAGAACAGCTAGTATCTATATGACAAATGGTGTTTTCCCTAATTCAAACAATGTAGGGTTTATTATTCTACACATATTTCTAATGACTCTTAGATGTTTACATTCTCTGAAGTATAATTGTGAAGGCTGTGTCCATCACTCTCACCACAGATTCTTAAACTCCTCTCTGCAGGTTCAACTATAATTAATTTCCATTCTGAATCTCCATGGACATTTGTATCCAAAATGAAACCAATGTAGTTTCATATAAGACAAATACATGAGTTTATGATAAATTCGTTTTCTGTGATATAACATTGATATGCTCTTTTTTTTTTAAACCGCATACTAAACTAAATCACGATCGAGAGTATATATTGCTTTTTAAGAATTAAGCTCCACCACTGACCGCCAATTAAGTGCTCACATCAACAGAGTTGATGTATAAATGGTCAACGCTCAACAGAGTTAGTATAAATTGGGTTAAGTCAGAGTTGGAAAATGTTGTAGGTTGAGTACCTCAAAGCTCTGTCCTGGGACCTCTGTTGTTTATAATACTTTATATATGAATGATTTAGATTCAGGTTTGAGTAACAACATTTGCAAATTTGCCGATGATACAAAAATCGGTAGGGAAATAACACAGAAGAAGACTCACTATCTCTTCAAGCTGATCTAAATAGAGTTTTGAAATGGGCAAAAGGTTGACAGATGCAGTTCAATGCTGATATATGTAAAGTTTTGAGGTTAGGTAATGATAGGATAGAGTTACAAGATAGGAGATAGATGGTGTTGTGATTGCGAAGTCGGGTATTTCGAAAGGGAACTTGGAGTTATGATTAGTAAGAATTTAAAACCAAAAGATCAATGCATGAATGTTCGTAATAAGGCAAATAGTACACTAGGATTTATTAATCGAAGGGTTAATAACAAGAAACCTGGTTTTGTTCTTCAGCTATATCTTGCTCTTTAAAGCTATTCATTCCCGTGCCGTCTCTTGGGTGGCTTAATTCTTATCAATCAATCAATTTGTTGCTCTGATTAGGCCCCATTTTGATTATGCAGTTCAGTTTTGGTCGCCGTACTATAGAATTGATATAAATTGACTTGAACGTATCCAGCATAGAATGATAAAGTTAATTCCCCAATTGCATTCACTGAAAAGGCGAAGAGTTAGGTGTGACATGATAGAGGTTTACAAGTTGATGAATGGACATAACAAATGGGATATTAAAAGTATCAGCACCAGACGAAATAATTGGTATAAATTGCATAAGTTTAGATTTAGGAAAGACCTGGGAAATACTGGTTCGGTAACAGGGTTGTTGATTTGTGGAACAAATTAAAGCCAAACGTGGTGGAGTCCATTGATTGTTTCAAACGTGGGTTCGACATGTATATGAGTGGGCTTGGGTGGTTATAAGAGTGGAAAAATGTTGTAAGCGGAGTGCCTCAAGCCCCTGGACTGGGACCTCTGTTATTTATAATAAATATCAATATTTTAGATTAAGGTTTGAGTAGCAACATTTGCAAATTTGCCGATGATAAAAAAATCGAATATCAAAAAATATCAAAATATCAAAAATCGAAAATCCAATATATCATCTGTCTCGGTCTTTAATGGACCTATCCTTTCCCTAACCTTTGTTCGATATAACTGAAAAAAAAACCTTTAAGATTTGCCTTTGCTTAACCTGCTATACAAACTTCAGAGATTCTTTTTTTTTCAACTTCATAGTGGTGGAGGAATTATTTTTCGAACTTCATAGTAGTGGAGGTGTACTGCCTCGATTGTTTCAAGCGCGGGTTAGACATGTATATTAGTAGGATTGGGTGGTATAGATAGGAGCTGCCTGGTATGGGCCAATAGGCCTTCTGCAGTTACCTTTGTTCTTATGTTTTTGCCCTGTAACCTAAATGGTTACAGAGGCACATTTATGGGCTTAGGGACTGAACCCCACAATACATTTAGCTAAGCTGGTTACAGTCTTGATGATATAGTTACAAAACTCAGTATAAGTCGTCACATTATCAATGGGTTCGAGATCAACTACAATTACAGTTTCTATGCAGGCGATGAATACTCACAATAACCTTAAGCGTCAAAACAAAAATGTGTATACTCTTTTTACTCTCCTGACCTTAGTTCTCGAGCTACGTATTTCATTTTGGTACCAACGTACTCGCAATAAAATTCTCTAGAAGATCATCAGTAAAAAAAGGTCACGAAATGTATATGGATACCAGCACCAAATAAATAACTACGTAGATGACTCGCCATGAGCACCCAACAGCAACAAAATGTTTTTACTCTTGAGATTGTTATCACTTCTACACTTGTCCTACAGCGTCAATTTTGGTATCAATGGACTCGCAATGAAATTCCCAACACGGTGATATGAATATAAACGTAGAATAATGGTCGCGGCCCACCCGCAAGAGTGTGGGAAGTGGCAGAACTGTTACCCAGTATTGGTGATGCGACGACATATGTGGGATACAGCGCTTTGAAAGTTTATAATTATTTCACTGTCCTGACATTATTATTCTATGTACGTCATTCATTTTTGTGCCAATGTTTTCTCAATAGAATGTTCTATGGGCCCGTAGGTAAAAAAGATCAACAAAGCGTAAGATAGAATAGCAACAAATATAAAACAACGCTGGAACATATCAGTGAGCGTCAAACACACACGAAATATTTTTACTGTTGTTATGTTTGTCAAGTTTATACTTGTTGCACACAGTTATTTTTGGTTGTACATTGATCGGAATAAAATTCCCTAAACAGACATATGCATATAATACATGATATGGGGGAAGCATTACCAGTATATACGGCTAAAGTCACCCACCTGCAACCCGTTTGGGACACTTATGATCAGTTGTGTTGTATTTGTACAAAACAAAGGCATTATGCAATGCCATTTGCAGGAAATAAACGTTATCTTTTTGGTCCATTTGTGAGTTTTCCTGGTAAAATGGTAATTCCATTTGATCGAAGTGGTCCACACCTTTCATGAACTTATTGTACCATGCAGCCTAGTGGTGAGAAAGAGAACCTCATGGCGTGCAGTTTGAAAGAAACCCAAAGTAAATCGGATTAAAATTGAATTTTATACAAATATTTTTTTGAGGACATCATTTTATGTCCACATTGCGGAAGCAGTTAGGCAAACAGAACTCCAGGTGATGTCCTGATCCGCATAATTAAAGTATAAATTGTGTTGAGAAAAAATAAGAAAAAATGGAAAAAAGGGGGGGGGGAAACATAGCAGAAAAAGAGTAAAAATACAATTTGGTCAACAAAACAGCATTGTTTAAAATAGAAGATAAGGATTGACATTTTGGTGGTTAGGTAGGTTACATTGAGTTAATTAGGTAGTACTTAGTTTTTATCTGTTATAGATAGGAGCTGCCTGGTATGGGCCAATAGGCCTTCTGTAGTTACCTTTGTTCTTATGTTTTTGCCCTGTTACCTAAATGGTTACAGAGGCACATATATGGGCTTAGGGACTGAACCCCACAATACATTTAGCTAAGCTGGTTACAATCTTGATGATATAGTTACAAAATTCAGTATAAGTCGTCACATTATCAATGGGTTCCAGATCAACTACAATTACAGTTTCTATGCAGGCGATGAATACTCACAACAACCCTAAGCGTCAAAACAAAAATGTGTATTCTCTTTTTACTCTCCTGACCTTAGTTCTCGAGCTACGTATTTCATTTTGGTACTAACGTGTTTGCAATAAAATTCTCTAGAAGAACATCAGTAAAAAAGGTCACGAAAGGTATATGGATACCAGCACCAAATACATAACTACGTAGATGACTTGCCATGAGCGCCCAATAGCAACAAAATGTTTTTACTCATGGGATTGTTATCACTTCTACACTTGTCCTACAGCGTTAATTTTGGTATCAATGGACTTGCATAGTAATTCCCAACACGGTGATATGAATATAAACATAGAATAATGGTCGCGGCCCACCCGCAAGAGTGTGGGAAGTGGCGGAACTGTTACCCAGTATTGGTGACGCGAGGACATATGTGCCATACAGTGCTTTGAAAGTTTATAATTATTTCACTGTCCTGACATTATTATTCTATGTACGTCATTCATTTTTGTGCCAATGTGTTCACAATAGAATGTTCTTTGAGCCCGTTGGTAAAAAACAGCAACAAAGCGTAAGATAGAATAGCACCAAATATAAAACAACGCTGGAACATATCAGTGAGCGTCAAACACACACGAAATGTGTGTGTTTGATAGTGGTCAAATCATGTTTTATCAGGTGATGTCCTGATCCGCATAATTAAAGTATAAATTGTATTGAGAAAAAATAAGAAAAAAGGGAAAAAAGGGGGGGGGGGGAAACATGGCAGAAAAAGAGTAAAAATACAATTTGGTCAACAAAACAGCATTGTTTAAAATAGAAGATATGGATTGACATTTTGGGGGTTAGGTAGGTTACATTGAGTTAATTAGGTAGTACTTAGTTTTTATCTTAAACTGGTTGGGAGAGGTACAGTCTTTAACATAATTGGGAAGGTCATTCCACATTCGAGGTCCCTTGATTTGTAAAGCATTTCTAGTTTGACTAAGTCGTACTCTTGGAATATCAAATAGGTATTTATTTCTGGTGTGGTGCTCATGGGATCTGTTACAACCTTCTAGGAAGCTTTTAAGGTCAGGATTGACATTACAGTTCAGCGTTTTATATATATAAAATACACATGAGAGGATGTGCAGGTACTTAATATCTAACATATTCAGAGATTTGAGTAAGGGGTCCATATATACTGCCCGGTTGCCTGAAATGCTATGCCTACTATAGTGGCTTTAGGCATTGTATGCACTAGCTCTATCTGTAAATCCAACATTATGTTTGTAAATCAACTATGTATGTACTTTCCTGAATAAAATTGACTTTACTGTACACGTATATTCTATGTTGTTTTATTATCCCCTATCGTTTGTGAGAAAAAAATGACTAATACGTTCGACGAATGACTTTGACTTCGACTTGACTTTGACTTCGTTCATGGCATCGTATTTTCCATAATATATAAGGGTATGACAATGCATTTATATTATTTTATATAAATAATTTTGAAATTTCATGTACCCTAAAAATAGTAAAATAAAGAATAAGAATAATTAAATAATTGTTGTAGTAAATTGTCACACGTTCATCATACGCAAACGAACACACAGTGTGGAGCGTCAGTACAACAAGATCCCCGCCATTTTAAAACACGGCTTCGAATGTAAGTAATGTTTTTCTCGTACTAACACTGTGTTATACAATAGATTAGTTCTTGAATTCACAAATTTAGTTGTTACATCTGACAGAGTATGTTAGACGGTGTAATGCTGGTTCATGTTGACGTATTTGTGGGCTTGGTGGTGGTTTAAATGTGATGGCACCCCAACATGGGCACCCCACAACTGCTGCATATTCTAGCTTTGGGCTAACAAAAGTGGTGAACAATTTCTTTAGTATTTCGCCATCCATGTATTTAAAAGCAACTCTGTAGTTGGAATGCGTGGCATAGGCTCCTCACACAATGTTCTTTATGTGGTCCTCAGGTGATAGTTTTCTATTTAGAACTACCCCTAGATCTCTTTCTTTATCAGAATTCCTTAAAGATTTCTCACATATTTTATAGGTTGTGTGGGGTCTATGTTCTCCTAATAATAATTCTGTGTGTGTGTCTGTCTGTCTGGATGTGTCTCTCCAGTTCTCTGTGTCCATCTCTCTCTCTCTGTATGTATGTATGTATGTATGTGTGTGTGTGTGTATATATATATATATATATATATATATATATATATATATATATATATATATATATATATGTCGTACCTAGTAGCCAGAACTCACTTCTCAGCCTACTATGCAAGGCCCGATTTGCCTAATAAGCCAAGTTTTCATGAATTAATGTTTTTTCGTCGACCTAACCTACCTAACCTAACCTAGCTTTTTTTGGCTACCTAACCTAACCTTACCTATATATATAGGTTAGGTTAGGTTAGGTAGGGTTGGTTAGGTTCGGTCATATATCTACGTTAATTTTAACTCCAATAAAAAAAAATTGACCTCATACATAGTGAAAAGGGTAGCTTTATCATTTCATAAGAAAAAAATTATAGTAAATATATTAACTCAGGAAAACTTGGCTTATTAGGCAAATCGGGCCTTGCATAGTAGGCCGAGAAGTGCGTTCTGGCTACTAGGTACGACATATATATATATATATATATATATATATATATATATATATATATGTCGTACCTAGTAGCCAGAACTCACTTCTCAGCCTACTATTCAAGGCCCGATTTGCCTAATAAGCCAAGTTTTCCTGAATTAATATATTTACTATAATTTTTTCCTTATGAAATGATAAAGCAACCCTTTTCTCTATGTATGAGGTCAATTTTTTTTTATTGGAGTTAAAATTAACGTAGATATATGACCGAACCTAACCAACCCTACCTAACCTAACCTAACCTATATTTATAGGTAAGGTTAGGTTAGGTAGCCAAAAAAAGCTAGGTTAGGTTAGGTTAGGTAGGTTAGGTAGACGAAAAAACATTAATTCATGAAAACTTGGCTTATTAGGCAAATCGGGCCTTGAATAGTAGGCTGAGAAGTGCGTTCTGGCTATTAGGTACGACATATATATATATATATATATATATATATATATATATATATATATATAAATAAATATATATATATATATATATATATATATATATATATATATATATATATATATATATATATATATATATATATATATATATATATATATATATATATATATATGTCGTACCTAGTAGCCAGAACTCACTTCTCAGCTTACTATGCAAGGCCCAATTTGCCTAATAAGCCAAGTTTTCATGAATTATTTGTTTTTCGACTACCTAACCTACCTAACCTAACCTAACCTAACTTTTTCGGCTACCTAACCGAATCTAACCTATAAAGATAGGTTAGGTTAGGTTAGGTAGGGTTGGTTAGGTTCGGTCATATATCTACGTTAATTTTAACTCCAGTAAAAAAAATTCACCTCATACATAATGAAATGGGTAGCTTTATCATTTCATAAGAAAAAAATTAGAAAAAATATAATAATTCAGGAAAACTTGGCTTATTAGGCAAATCGGGCCTTGAATAGTAGGCCAAAAAGTGAGTTCTGGCTACTAGGTACGACATATATATATATATATATATATATATATATATATATATATATATATATATATATATATATATATATATATATATATATATATATATATATATATATATGTCGTACCTAGTAGCCAGAACGCACTTCTCAGCCTACTATGCAAGGCCCGATTTGCCTAATAAGCCAAGTATTCATGAACTATTGCTTTTTAGACTACCTAACCTACCTAACCTAACCTAACCTAACATTTTCGGCTACCTAACCTAACCTAGCCTACGAAGATAGGTTAGGTTAGGTTAGGTAGGGTTGGTTAGGTTCGGTCATATATCTACGTTAATTTTAACTCCAATAAAAAAAATTGACCTCATACATCATGAAATGGGTAGCTTTATCATTTCATAAGAAAAAAATTAGAGAAAATATATTAATTCAGGAAAACTTGGCTTATTAGGCAAATCAGGCCTTGCATAGTAGGCTGAGAAGCGCGTTCTGGCTACTAGGTACGACATATATATATATATATATATATATGTCGTACCTAGTAGCCAGAACACACTTCTCGGCCTACTATGCAAGGCCCAATTTGCCTAATAAACCAAGTTATCCTGAATTATTATATTTTCTCTAATTTTTTTCTTATGAAATGATAAAGCTACCCATTTCATTACGTATGAGGTCAATTTTTTTTTATTCGAGTTAAAATTAACGTAGATATATGACCGAACCTAACCAACCCTACCTAACCTAACCTAACCTATCTTTATAGGTTAGGTAGCCGAAAAAGTTAGGTTAGGTTAGGTTAGGTAGGTTAGGTAGTCGAAAAACAATTAATTCATGAAAACTTGGCTTATTAGGCAAATCGGGCATTGCATAGTAGGCATAGAAGTGCGTTCTGGCTACTAGGTACGACATATATATATATATATATATATATATATATATATATATATATATATATATATATATATATATATATATATATATATATATATATATATATATACATTATATATAATATATATAACGCACTTCTCGGCCTACTATGCCGGACTGGACTTGTGATCCTGTGGTCCTAGATTCGATCCCAGGCACCGGCGAGAATCAATGGGCAGAGTTTCTTTAACCCTATGTCCCTGTTACCTAGCAGTAAAATAGGTACCTGGGTGTGAGTCAGTTGTTACAGGATGCTTCCTGGGGGGTGGAGGCCTGGTCGAGGACCAGGCCGCAGGGACACTAAAAAAAAATGAATTATGAATTATTATTCAATAACTGTTAGAGTGCCACAGGGCAGCATCTTGGGACCTCTCCTATTTCATATATACATCAATGATCTGCCTATTGTCTCTAACATTTGTTTCAAACTGCAGGTACTGCAGGCAACTACTACAACACTACTGAACCGGATCATTCACGTAGTAACAAAGGAAAAAATCTACAGAAAGGTAATGTGAAAAAAAAACATGCAGCATTTTTTTTTTTTATTTCTATGGTACTATACTTTGCTCAGTTGTTAATTTTATATGAAGTTCTCACAAATTCATTAATAATAGGTGTTTTTACATTGAACTTTATTACCATCCTTATCTCAAATTTTAAAAAATGTGATATGAACCGCCAAATTCTAATATTTGTGGCTACGCCTATGGTGTCCCATCCCAGCACTGTCATATAATGCTTTGAAACTACTGATGGTTTTGGCCTCCACCACCCTCTCACCTAACTTGTTCCAACCGTGTCTACCACGCTGCTTGCGTAAGTTAATTTTCTAATATTTCTGTGGCATCTTTGTTTGGTAACCTTTTACAATATCTTCTTTTTATTCTACCATCTAGTTTTGGCATTTTAAGCCTCTAACCTATAGTGTGCTTTATTGAAATAGAGTTTAACAACCATTTCAATGTCCCTATTTTCTTTTAGATTATATCTTAACATATAATTAATGTCCAACAGAACATGATTACTCTTTCCAAAGGGAGGATGGTATTGAATATCATGTATCTCTTCTCCTTTTTTGTGAATATTTGATCTAGTACTGATGGAATAATTTATATGATAATCACTAGAAATTATTTAGATATGAATTTGAATTTATGCATGTCTTTGTTTTGGCATGCCTCTATTTCCACATGTTACATTTCTGCATATCTCCAATTCTGGAAGTGTTCACTTTTGCATGTGCCTGACAAGGATGTTATATGCACCAGCTTTGATTATTACTCACTCCTGTAACAACCCCCACACCAGCTTTTCTCAGCAGACAGTTTCCCACAAATTGTATATAATGCATGACTTATTTTTTGAATTTTAACCCCTTAACTGCGTTGCCTCCAAATGTGACACCCCGGCAGTGAGCAGGAAATAAATTCTCTGGAAAAAATTATTTTTTCTTTTTAAAGTGTCATAAACCCTTCTCTCAGTATGGGTATGTAAAAAAAAATCGAAATTGTACTTACTTTGGCTGCTATGGGGTCTGGAAGTTGGGGCGTGACGTCATCATTCCCCGTGCGCCCGTGGCATAAGCTCTCGGGGGCGGTGGGGCGCTCCGGGCGCTCGGTGGGGGGGGGGGGGGGGGAGTTGCGCGAGTTGCCGCGAATATATTTTCGTTAATTTTTTGCGCACCTTTCCAAATACATTTTCATTGTTTTTATGTGCCAATCCAATGTATAATGAACACGTACACTGTAATATCGCAGTACAACATCCGTACTGTCCGTAGACACTGTGTTACGTGCATGAAACTTTTGTACACATATGCAGCACATATTTACTAAGTATCATGCTAATTTGTGTATATATACAATCTATTTACACACTATACACTGTCACACACTATATACATTCACCATCAACACGCTCAGAACACCACGAGTGAGAGCTGCCACACCCAGCCAGCCCTCCCTCACTCCTCCAACATTGTATTCGCCAACTTTGCCCCTCCCATCATACAGTTATTCACACCAATGTTTCATGTTCATTTATGTATATTTACAACATATGTACTCACTATACACTGTCCCACACTATATACATTTACCATCAACACATTCAGAACATCGCGTAGCAGCTGCTTCGTATGGACAAATAGCAGCTGCCTCGTATGGGCCAATAGCAGCTGCCTCGTATGGGCCAATAGCAGCTGCCTCGTATGGGCCAACAGCAGCTGCCTCGTATGGGCCAATAGCAGCTGCCTCGTATGGGCCAATAGCAGCTGCCTCGTATGGGCCAATAGCAGCTGCCCCGTATGGGCCAATAGCAGCTGCCTGGTATGGGCCAATAGCAGCTGCCTCGTATGGACCAATAGCAGCTGCCCCATATGGGCCAATAGCAGCTGCCCCGTATGGGCCAATAGCAGCTGCCTGGTATGGGCCAATAGCAGCTGCCGCATATGGGCCAATAGGAGCTGCCTCGTATGGGCCAATAGGAGCATTTGGCCATGAACACATTCAGAACACCTCGAGTTCACAGCCACACCCAGCCAGTCTCCCTCACTCCAACATCTTACTCGCCAACATTGCTCCTCCCACCATATTGCTATAGTTCTTATTACACATGTTCTATATACCTATCTACATGTTTTATTTACCAGAACTATGCGAGTAAGCTGATATTGTGTCCAAACAGTACAGTGGCCACCATACACTGCATGAAAAATCACACAGCAGACGACGCTACGATTACGTCACCTCCCTCACCAAAATAGCTCCTCTCAACATTCTCCTGTTGCTGTTCTTACACTATATACACACACTATATATACCCATGTACATATGTGTTGCCCATAGCGAACCACTAAGCTAGTATGGTGAGCAAAACAAGAGTGGCAGCCACACACACACAATGAGGCTACCTCAATTCTCGCCCTCCCTCCCTCACCAAAATTCCTCCTTCCACAATACTACGCACAACGCTAATTATAACCACAATCCTGCTATTATCACAATCCTGGTCACTAATTCCTGTAAATGAATAATTGACCACACGTTTATTTTGAAAAGGAACCTAAGAAATCATTTGAAGATTCCTAGATGAACGAAATAATGCTGTGGTGCTGTGGCTAGCACTGTGAACATCGTGAACAGCATTGAATCACTGATATTTGAACATTGTACCCAGTCATTATCACACTCAGGCTCTAATATAACACTATTTTAGCTAAATAATACAAGTTATATATATATATTTTGACATTATTAGGCGATGCTGTGGTCACATGCTGAACAGCAGTGCTGTGCGCTCATGCTGCGAGCGCCAGCCTTGGTTGCTCACACACTACTGAGGCTCCCACATCCGGGAATGTGGACCACGATTTCTTTTAAAGATGGCGTCTGTTTACAAGAGCCCTGAGGAAGCTGATGTGAACCCCATGTAGCCGCGGGAATTTTGAATGGAACGTGAAAAATACAAATACCCGGAGGCGCGTTGCGCAAACCAGACGTGAGCCTGCAGGCGCGTTGCGCAGTTTAAGGGTTAATACATATTGCATCTGTCAATACATTAATAACAATAATATAGGTAATATGGTAGTCTAATGTAGAAATTTGACCCTCTTTAACAGAATGTACGAGTATAAGCGTAATGTAATAATTTAATAATTACTATTTGTAGTTTTATGTATTTAAAACTATTTGGTAAATATTTTCTATACAATGTTAATACGCTTCCACCCCTGACAGAATCTGTGGTGCAAGCCTTACCTTGTTGAGCGCAAGAAGAAAAGTGTCTTCAAAACCTTGAATATTTGCAATGTAATATTAAGTAAGTAAACTTTATAATTTTTGTATTATATATGTATGTGTATATACTGTGTGACGGTAAAGCGTTGGTGTTCGGCTGTTTCAAAAGCTAGGGGCAGGGCCTCGTCACATAATAAAAAAAAGAGAAAAGTGGGTCCTTTCGTCTGTGGTACGGTAATGGGAAGACACACAAAACACAAGTATATAAACAATGAAATTTTAATTACTCTAGAAAAAACAAGACATGAATAAAGGCAATCTCATAAAATATGCAGGATAAGTCAACAAACAAAATAACATGAATAATCACTGGCAAATGAAAAGTTACGCTAAGACAAGTAAGTTACAGTGATAGCAAAATAAAATATTAGTGCTGGAATACTGGCTTCGAGCTGCCACCTCCCTTAGTACATGAAAGCCAAGGCTTAGTCTACCAGCGAGAGATGTCAACTGCATGGAGCACTGAGATATTCTGACGAGACTGGCGCACTGCAGCCCAGACGCCGACTTGTGGTGGTGGCGGAGGGCTGGGGCGACGAGACACCAGGCAATCAGCAACAGGCAGGCAGAGGATAAGCAGTTAGCTGGTTACGGCGGTGGCCAGGTGTGCTGGGTACGATTTGCTCTCTGGGCAAAACGTTTGGCGATACTTGGTGAACGTATCTTGTATATAGTATCTTGTATTTTGACGTAATTATGTAGGGAAGAGCAGGCTCAATCTCTCTTGAAAGAGATTATCGTCACAACTCTCCCCCGAAGCCTGCGGTTCTGGAAGAAGTTACGTCTTCATGTGGTGGAGTAATAGTTGGAGTTGCTTCTACTTCATAGACTCTGGAGAGGGCGTCGGCTATGATGTTGTCAGAACCCTTGATATAGCGGATCTCCAGGTTGAAATCTTGCAGATATGAAGCCCATCGTAGAAGACGCTGGTTATGGAATTGGGCTTGATGTAAGAAGCGGAGAGGATTGTGGTCTGAGAAGATGGTGGTAGACCTGGCACCTTGTAGGTATGGAGCAAAGTGCTGGAGATTCAGGACGATGGAGAGTAGCTCCTTTTCAATAGTGCTGTAGTTCCTCTGGTGGGGTTTCAACTTATAGCTGTAGTAGCTGACAGGTAGAACCTCCTCGCCTCGTTGTTGCATCAGGACACCGATGCCGGTACCACTGGCGTCGACATGAAGGACGAAAGGCTTGGTGATATCTGGCGAGGCGAGAATGGGATTAGAACAGAGGAGGAATTTGAGTTGTTCGAAAGCAACGGTTTGCTGCATGGTCCAATTATACCGTTGCTTGGGACTGGTTAAAGTGATTAATGGTGTGGCGACTGTACTAAAATTTCTCACAAACCTACAGTAGTAGGAGGCAAGACCAAGGAAGCGCAGGAGCTGCTTCCTGGTGGTAGGCTGTGGATAATGCTGGATGGCTTGAGTGTGTGTGTCTAATGGAGCTAGGCTGCCACTCCCAATTACATGACCCAGATAACGCACTTTACCTTTGGCGAAGGTGGACTTGCCCAGGTTGATGGTGAGGCCGGCTGTCAGGAGCTTGGCGAACAGTCGTTGCAGCTGGAGCAGATGTTTGCTCCAGGTGTTGGATGCTACGACGATATCATCCAAATAGGCATAGGTGTTATCCAAGCCCTGGATGACGCGGTTGACAGCTCTCTGAAAGGTGGCCGGGGCATTACATAGTCCGAAAGGAAGGCGTTCATATCTGAAAAGTCCAAAGGGAGTGAAAAAGGCAGATATTTCTTTGGCTCGCTCTGTTAGACACACTTGGTAATACCCCTTAAGCAAGTCCACTTGGGACAAGTACGGGCATTACCAATGGCGTCAAGAATGTCATCTATCCTTGGCAAGGGGTATGCATCCTTGACAGTCACATTATTTAACTTACGGAAATCCGTGCACAGTCTCACCTTACCTTGGGGTTTTGGCACCAAGATACAGGGTGAGGCCCAGGGGGACTCACAAGGTGTAGCCAGTCCATGATCCAAGAAGCACTGCACCTCAGCACGCATGACTTCCTTCTTGCTAGGGCTGATTCGGTAGAAGGGTTGACGAATCGGCCGGGTGTCAGGGAGCAGTTGGATGTCGTGCTGGGTAACATTACACTCTTGGGGATCATCTCGGAACAACTCTTGATGTTCTTTGAAGATCTTGATAAGAGGTGCACTATGATTGTCCTGAAAATAGTTGGGAAGATCAGTTAGGATTTCCGAATTAGAAAGCGCTGACTCCTTGTCAGTGCTTTCGGAAGGAGAAGCAGGGAAGGTCTCACTGTGGATGTATGGCTCTTTAAATGACGAGTAATTAATCATGACAGTGGGAGGAGTACCGTTATATAGCTTCAGGAGGTTGACGTGGCACAACTGGGTCTTCCGCCGCCTATCTGGAGTCTCTAGAACGTAGTTATGGTTGTTTCTGCACTCCTTGATGCGGTAGGGTCCTGAAAACCTGTTTTGTAAAGGAGAACCTGGGATAGGGAAATAAGCAAGTACGAAGTCTCCCGGTTTAAATTTCCTTACTTTGCTGGTCTGGTCGTAATGAGTCTTCATCCTCTCCTGTGCTTTCAATAGATTATCTTGGGCAAAACTGCGGACCCTCTCTAGAATGTGGTGTAGGTTTTGAAGAAACTGGGGCACATTCTGATGCTCACTGAAGGTGGCATCACGTAGAGAGTCTTTGAAAGCCTTGAGAGGAGTAAGGCACTTACGTCCGTAGAGCATCTCATAAGGAGATACTCCTAGGGACTCATTGGGAAGACTTCTATTGATACACATTATAAGGTCAATTTGCTTATCCCAATCCTTAGAGGTTTCATTACAAAACTTCTTCAGGAGTGCTTTAATAGTCTGATGACTATGCTCAAGAGAACCCTGTGAAGCAGGATGATAGGGGCTGGACAATACCTGTTTGATGTTGAACTCTTCCAGTGTCCTCTTGAAGAGATCACTGGTGAAGTTGGTGCCACAGTCGCTCTGAACCTCCCTTGGAAATCCATACTGGGTGAAGATCTTCAATAAGTGTTTCACAACCGTAGCAGCCGTAATGTTCTTTACTGGAACTGCTATGGGGAATCTGGTGGTAGGACACAGGATGGTTAAGATATAGGCGTTACCTGAACTGGTCCGAGGTAAAGGACCAACACAGTCTATAATAAGTCTGTGGAAAGGTTCTGCAGGCACCTGTATGGGGGTCAGTGGTGCTCTTGGAATAGAGATGTTCGGTTTACCTGCCATCTGACATGTATGACACTGTTTGACGCTATTTACCATACCTGGCCAGTAGTAGTCTTGACGGATTCCACGGTAGGTCTTGTTAAATCCGTAGTGGGAGAGTGCTCCGTGGGCCAGGTGTAGAATAGTGGGCTGCAGGCTGGCAGGAATCACTAGTTGTTCGATGTTGGCCCAATCGTCCTCCTCCTTCAGTTTACTGGGTCTATATATGCGGTAGAGCAACTCGTTCTCTAGGAAGAACCCAGGAATACTGTCAGGTTGAGTCTCAGCCTGGAAAAACAATGGTGTCAAGGTAAGATCTTCCCTCTGTAACTTACGGAACTCCAACTTGGTCAGATTCGGGGGTAGTTTCTGAGGGTCTTGAGGGACAGCGGTAGCAGTAGAGTCAGCTGGTTGTGGTCGTGCAGCTTGTGCACGGGTGGTCACTAAAACTGGAGGAGAAACTTCATCACTCTCTTGAACCTTTGCTGGAACATACTAAAAAATGGGTTTATCCATCACAGAGGTTTGTCCATGACGATCAGGTTGGTCGGTTGCAGGTCTTCTGCCAAGTCGTTGCCCAGGAGAAGTTGCACTCCAGGCATGCGAAAAGGCTTTTCCCTGATGGCGACTTGGACTTCTCCGCTCACGAAGGGACAATCCAGGTGGACTCTGGCGAGAGGATAAGGAGTGGTAGCAGTGAGGTCAGTGATGAAAACACTTTCTCCGGTGTAGGCGATGTTGGGCACAGCCGACTTCAAAATAATCGATTGAAGAGCCGCTGTGTCCCTCAAGATCTTCAGTTTGAAACGACCCTCCGGATTTGAACCGTTGGCAGAGACAGTTCCAGTATACAGGTGTTTACTAAAAAGAGAAAGATCATTAACATGAACACCAACATTCATCACAGGCTTACCGGACTTAGGAGGAGTCTGTTTGGGTTTTGGCGTTTCGGTGTTTCCTTTGTATTGAGACTTACCACATTTATCTATGGTATGTCCATAGAGTCTACAATACTTACAGTACAATTGCGAGCCAGCTTGATCGGTACTCACTTTCTTGTAACTGTACCACGACTTCTTACTGGAAGATGGTTCTGGTGTCAGCCGGTGGATGAGGCTGTAAGTGTCAGCCGACTTAGCACACTTTAGGTAGTCGGTTTCTTCTTTATCTGCTAAATATAGACGGACAGGAGGCAGCACACGCCTCAAGAATTCTTCAACTAACATGAGGTTGACGTGTTCTGCAAAGGTAGAGACATGTGCTGCTTCCAGCCATTTCATAAAATATCTCCTTTTGGTATTAGCAAACTCGAGAAAGGTAGTGGTACTTGCCTTCAGGTGGTCACGGAATTTCCTTCGATAACTTTCGGTGGAGAGAAGGTAGGCGTCCAACACTGCTTGTTTCAGAGTCTGGTAGTCATTCTCAGACGCCAAAGTACTGAGTGTAACTGCAGCTCTACCTGTAAGATGTACTCTGAGAAGGGTTGCCCGTTGGTCGGAAGGCCAACTAAGTTGATTAGCAAGGGTTTCAAAGGTGGTGAAAAACACATCAACTTCCGTTTCTACGAATGGTGGCATTAACTTACTTGCATGTGATATATTTAAACTGACGGGAAGATTGGCGGTAGCTTGCTGGCGTTGAGCGAGGTGTGAAGTTTCCAACGCGAATTCTCGTTGACGACATTCCATAATCAGGGATGCTTGTTGTTTGTGATGTTCGTGTTGCATCTCCAATTGGCGTTGTTTTGTTTCAAGCTGTACTCGATCCCGCTCACGGAGTATTGCAACCTCACGTTCTTGTTCTTCTTTCCTCAAGGCAGCTTCACGTTCCTTGAGGGCGATTTCACGTTCTTTGAGGGCGATTTCACGTTCTTTTTCTTCCTTTCGTATGGCAGCTGCTTCCCTTTGTTGCTCGAGGGCTTCTCTGTGCTGCTCGCGTTCGATATTGGCCAGCTCTAGTTTGAGTTTCATCGTTGTCAAATCAGTTTTATCTGCAATAAAGTAAGTTTCGTGAGTTTCAGAGTCTATCTTACCTTCCTCTAAGAGATGATCCAGTAACAGGTTATGTATTTCATTTTTGTTGGCTTGGTAGGGAACTTGTAGTTGATACTCATGCGCAAGAGATTGTAATTCAGTCCTCTTGGCATGACTTAAGGTCCATATTGCATCTGCTGGATCTGCACGGAAAGCTTGGAGACGAAACATGGTGAAATTAGCAAATAAATGCACAACGAATATACTGTTGTGATATGGTGAATATCAGAAACAGGACAACTTGGCAACTGGTACCTATCCTGTGGAATCGTTAACAATTAATGTTAATTTCAAGATGATAAATGATTATTCAATCAAGGTCGCAGGAAATCTTGTACCCGGTACTCATGTAAGAGGATAAGGGCAAGAAAATCCTACTAAACAAGCAAAACTGAGTTTCTAAAACAAATGAAACAGTTAATTGCCTCAAAAGTAAAATTGGTAGTCCAAGAATGTAGGCATACCTTGCCGAGTCTCTATAGGACATAAGCAAGTTTTCCCACTGAAAATTAGAAAATACAGAATTAGCGAACTTTTGTGCTCTGAAAAAGAAGGCTAATTCCCTACCAATGTAAATATCATCATCTCTGACCGACGTGTAGGGGTGCGAGGTGTCAACTGGTGACGAGAACTGCTGCTGAGGTCCCAATTCAGCAACTAAAGTTCGTGCGAGAGGAACTATGGCCCTCTTTATCCTCCTATTGTCAGATTGCAGAAGATTAGGTGCACTTGACCCGGGGGACAGACCACAGTACCAGGGTACCAATATGATGATCTGCCGAAAATATGAGAAATATCCTAGGGACAAAAGATGGTAAACACGAGTAATAACACGGAGGGAGAGATGACCAATTAAGAGAATGACTGAGGCCTACAGTCACCACGTAATCCAAAGTTGTCTCACCTTCACCATATGCTACTCTCGAACTGCACAATACACACAGCACCATATGAAAATAATATTGAATATGAAAAATAATGAAAAGCTACGTTACCAAAGCCAAATACGCTTACCATAAATTTACTACTTGGCACCAGTACCTGAGTGAAGCTCCCGGACAGGCCCCCACGTTATGTGACGGTAAAGCGTTGGTGTTCGGCTGTTTCAAAAGCTAGGGGCAGGGCCTCGTCACATAATAAAAAAAAAAGAGAAAAGTTGGTCCTTTCGTCTGTGGTAAGGTAATGGGAAGACACACAAAACACAAGCATATAAACAATGAAATTTTAATTACTCTAGAAAAACAAGACATGAATAAAGGCAATCTCATAAAATATGCAGGATAAGTCAACAAACAAAATAACATGAATAATCACTGGCAAATGAAAAGTTACGCTAAGACAAGTAAGTTACAGTGATAGCAAAATAAAATATTAGTGCTGGAATACTGGCTTCGAGCTGCCACCTCCCTTAGTACACGAAAGCCAAGGCTTAGTCTACCAGCGAGAGATGTCAACTGCATGGAGCACTGAGATATTCTGACGAGACTGGCGCACTGCAGCCCAGACGCCGACTTGTGGTGGTGGCGGAGGGCTGGGGCGACGAGACACCAGGCAATCAGCAACAGGCAGGCAGAGGATAAGCAGTTAGCTGGTTACGGCGGTGGCCAGGTGTGCTGGGTACGATTTGCTCTCTGGGCAAAACGTTTGGCGATACTTGGTGAACGTATCTTGTATATAGTATCTTGTATTTTGACATAATTATGTAGGGAAGAGCAGGCTCAATCTCTCATGAAAGAGATTATCGTCACAACTGTATATGGATATATGTGTATATATTTGCATATCAAGTATTGCTGATATGTTGAAGCATGTACTGTATTGGTGGAAACAGATACACGGTTAAGATTGCCAATTTACTGTAGTCTAGTCTAATTCAATCATTTTTAGTATTCTTTGAGAACATTTATGGTTGAAGTTGCCGGTGCCAGTGGACCACTTTGTGCTTTAGGCCTGGTGGAGCTTGGTCCACCAGGCTGTTGTTTGGAGTGGCCCGCAGATCCACATACAGTCTGCATATGATATACAATCTGTTCATCAATTGAACTACAGTAGTTAGTTGTCATCATCCGAATGCACCAATATGTCTTCATTCTTCCCAGATGAAGGAACTAGGTAATGTTCATCATCTGAATGCACCATCCGAAGCTTTTCCACACTCATGATACACAAGAGGTTTATCAGCTGTATGCACCATCCTGTGAGTTTTTATAAGTCGCAAACAACTGAATCCCTTGCCACACTCAGGACATTCATGAGGTTTATCATCCGTATGCACAATCATGTGACTTATTGTACTGGAACGTTTTCTGAATCTTTGGCCCACATTCAGCACACTTGAAATGTTTAGCACCCGTTTGTAGCATCCTATGGGCATTTATTTATTTATTTACTTTATATATATATATATATATATATATATATATATATATATATATATATATATATATATATATATATATATATATATATATATTGGTGTATACTGGCAGCAGGTTTTCTTTCAAACATGTTTCATTGAATATGACCGCATATTCTGTATTTATTATTTTCTGGTTTAGGGCTTCTATCCCTCTAACTATTTTCTTAGCATCAGGGCTTAATTGAAATAGGAGTTCTCCAAAACTCATTTTCGTACTTTTAAGGTGAAGAAAAGAAGTGATTTACTATAGAGTGTATTACACTTTATTTGTATAATTTGCACGACGTTTCGAACCTCCATGGTTCATTCTCAAGTGAACAGATCTTACAATACTAGTTGATTTTATACCCGCATTAGGTCAGGTGATAATACAATGAAGGTGAAAACATGGGGGGATACATAAGGGATAAACATAGGGGCTGCAGAAGGCTTATTGGCCCATACGAGGCATCTCCTATCTAAACACAAAGATTAATCCAGTGTAATTGGCCTGTTATGTTGGACATTGTCTTCTGTGTTGGCGTCGATATGTTCTTGTCTTGTCCTTACTCTCATGGTGGGTAGAGTAAATAGTTCCGTGATTTGGGTGTTCATGGTAGGTCGCTCTATTCTTATGTGAATTGCCTCAAGAATTTGTAATCTTCTTGAATCTTGGGTTTTGTCTATTATGCAAGTATTCTTGTTCAACATTTCTCTTGTTAGAGTAATGTCATGGGCTTGTCTCATGTGATTCCTAGGGGCACCAGATTGAAGATGGCATGTCAAACGCCTCGTCAGCTTGGTCGACGTCATACCTATGTACTTACATTGAAGGTTACATCCTTCGTGGGGGCAAGTGTACATGTATACAACGCTTGACTGCTGTAGAGGGTTCTCCGTCGGCTTCGGGCTGTTTTTGATAAGGAGTTCGGAAGTCTTCTTGGTTTTGTAGAATATTATCAGGTTTATGTTTTGGTTAGGAGTAGTGCTTTTTACTCCTTTACGGATTATTTCTTTCATTATTCTTTCCTCTTTTATATGTTCACTGTGCATGGTTGATTTGTAATATAATTTTATTGGGGGTGTTGTGGTTTCTGTTCTAGGTTCTGAATTATACCAACGGTCCAAGTGACTTCTTATAGCAGCGTTTATTTCCGCGTTGCTATATCCGTTGTTCACCAATACCTGAGTTACTCTTTCAAACTCTCTACTCACGTTGCTCCATTCAGAGCAGTGGGTAAGCGTTCGACGAATATAAGCATTGAGAACACTGGCTTTGTATCTTTGGGGGCACTCACTTCTACCGTTCAGAAGTGAGTGCCCCCAAAGATACAAAGCCAGTGTTCTCAATGCTTATATTCGTCGAGCGCTTACCCACTGCTCTGAATGGAGTAACGTGAGTAGAGAGTTTGAAAGAGTAACTCAGGTATTGGTGAACAACGGATATAGCAACGCGGAAATAAACGCTGCTATAAGAAGTCACTTGGACCGTTGGTATAATTCAGAACCTAGAACAGAAACCACAACACCCCCAATAAAATTATATTACAAATCAACCATGCACAGTGAACATATAAAAGAGGAAAGAATAATGAAAGAAATAATCCGTAAAGGAGTAAAAAGCACTACTCCTAACCAAAACATAAACCTGATAATATTCTACAAAACCAAGAAGACTTCCGAACTCCTTATCAAAAACAGCCCGAAGCCGACGGAGAACCCTCTACAGCAGTCAAGCGTTGTATACATGTACACTTGCCCCCACGAAGGATGTAACCTTCAATGTAAGTACATAGGTATGACGTCGACCAAGCTGACGAGGTGTTTGACATGCCATCTTCAATCTGGTGCCCCTAGGAATCACATGAGACAAGCCCATGACATTACTCTAACAAGAGAAATGTTGAACAAGAATACTTGCATAATAGACAAAACCCAAGATTCAAGAAGATTACAAATTCTTGAGGCATTTCACATAAGAATAGAGCGACCTACCATGAACACCCAAATCACGGAACTATTTACTCTACCCACCATGAGAGTAAGGACAAGACAAGAACATATCGACGCCAACACAGAAGACAATGTCCAACATAACAGGCCAATTACACTGGATTAATCTTTGTGTTTAGATAGGAGATGCCTCGTATGGGCCAATAAGCCTTCTGCAGCCCCTATGTTTATCCCTTATGTATCCCCCCATGTTTTCACCTTCATTGTATTATCACCTGACCTAATGCGGGTATAAAATCAACTAGTATTGTAAGATCTGTTCACTTGAGAATGAACCATGGAGGTTCGAAACGTCGTGCAAATTATACAAATAAAGTGTAATACATTCTATAGTAAATCACTTCTTTTCTTCACCTTAAAAGTACGAAAATGAGTTTTGGAGAACTCCTATTTCAATTAAGCCCAGATGCTAAGAAAATAGTTAGAGGGATAGAAGCCCTAAACCAGAAAATAATAAATACAGAATATGCGGTCATATTCAATGAAACATGTTTGAAAGAAAACCTGCTGCCAGTATACACCAATATAAACCCACATGACCCAGCAGTCCGCAATACAGAGTTTACCTATAGGTATAGGCAAGAGCTCATTCGGCATCAACTAAACAAGAAGAAGGAAGCCCTCCAAACCTTTATAGAGCAGGCGGAGCATCTGTTAAACAAATGGACCCAGTACGACATCCCTATCCAACTCAAGCAAACCATCAACAGTGAACTATTTATCCTGAAACAACAACATAAAACTCTTGTAGAAACAAAGACACTCCGTAAGTTAACATCCCTAAACGGTGGACAGCTAAAAATCCCTCGTCCTAAAGATGGCTACTTTAACCTGACTTCTTATGATCTTACCCAGGACCAACGAGACCTCTTAAATCTTGGTCTAAATTGTCAATTCTTATCTAAACCAAAGATGCATCAAAAACGCCTGGAAATTGAAACGCTTCTGGACGATATCCATAAGCTAGAAGACAACAAAAAAGTCATCACCACTGACACACTTCAAGCTGAACTACTTGCAGAAGCAGGGAAAAAACGAGGATCATATTCATCTACAATCTTAACCCCACGACTCAAAGAAGCAGCGAAACAACTAAAAAATCTGAAAGACGTAACAATAAGAAAAGCCGACAAAACAGCAGCATATGTATTGATTCCTACCCATGAATACATGAACAAAATTAGCGACATCCTAAGTGACGACTCCAAATTTCAACGAATCACGAGGAACCCCGTAGAAGACCTTAAGCGGAAAGTAAACAAAACAATTACAGCAATCAATGCAAAGAAAGGTAGTGTGCATTTCAATAAACTTCAAGGCGACTATGGCTTAGGATATGCCTACGGCAATGTTAAAACGCATAAACCAGGTAACCCACTACGCCCTATAATCAGCCAAATACCAACCCCAACTTATCACCTGGCAAAGAAACTCAATGAACTCCTAACTCCAT
>NC_091162.1:47067111-47069611 GCF_040958095.1 Procambarus clarkii | reverse complement strand
GAGGGGTTTGGATATCACCCATAAAGAAGTTGTCCGGATCCTCCACTTTCATGCTTTGTATCGGAGTGCTAAACATGTCCTCATACTGCTTTTTTAGGATTTCACTAATTTCTTTGTCATCCTCAGTATATGAACCTTCACTAGTACGAATAGGTCCAATACAATCCAGTGGTTTTTGCTTTTCCTTGTGTAGGATTTTTATTACCTAGAACATTTTCCCAGTGAATGTTTGTAAGTTCCCTGTTTATTTTCTCCCAGTCTATCCTTTTATTATTTAAATTTAATTTATTGAATAGCCCTTCTCGCTTGTTGTTTCTCTTGGGCCTACTACCGTTATTGATGTTAGTTTGCACTTCAATGAGCTTGTGGTCCAAGTACGTAGTGTCTGAGACAGTAATGTCTCTGATTAGCTCATCATTGTTCGTGAATATGAGGTCGAGCGTGTTCTCGTTCCTAGTCCGTTTTGTTATCTGCTGACTGAGCGAGAATTTGTCATAGAATCTCAGTAGTTCTCTGACCTGTGATTGGTTATTTCCATTTCCATTTTGGGTGTGTTGTTTTGGTAGTGATTCGTCCAGTTCTGGTAGTAGTGCGGTTGTTGTGTGGTGTAGTACTTGTGTGCTTGTTAATGACTTGTATTCCAGTCTTGTGGGTATCTCCTTTCCCCTACGGGCCAACGGCTTTGTTCTTACCTAGCATTTTGCTTTGTTTGGGTATGAATGTTTGTGTGCCTTCATTGTATATTTTGCAAAATTTGCCATATATCTCATTATTTACTCCTCTGCTTAGCAACAAGTCTGTCTAATTATACTCATTAACTGTTTTTCAAAGTTCCCCATAGTGTCCTTTATTGAAATCGAGTTCATGAACCGTTTCAATGTCCTTATTTTCTTCTAGATTATATCTTAAAGTATATTTAAATGTTATTGTTATTAAATGTTATTGTGACATTGCATTGCAATTGAGCTATGTTGTTTACCATACCGTTCATTTCGTGAGTATAAGTATAGATGCCACACTTGTGACAGGTAAAACCATGCCTTTTTTGAAAAACAGCACCGTCTGTTGCACGTAAGAGCAACCCACGCTATATTATGTTGCGATATTATTTCAATATTTCTGATTGCATTGATAATTTGAATTTTCATAGATTTCAATTTATTTTCATTTCGATTTAATAATTTTGTGTGACATTGCATTGAAATTGAGCTGTGTTGTTTACCATACTGTTCATTTCATGAGTATAGTTTATTTTTTTATTTTTTTCATTTCATTTTTTTAGCTGTTCTTATTTTTCAGTGATGGGAATATCAGATCATTTGATGTTCCCAATTTTCTGATGGAAGCATCAGACCATTATAGAATGCATCGGATGAGGTAGTTTGGAATGGTGGGGAGGACGAGAGGGGGGGATGGTGGGGAAGACGAGGGGACAGAGGAGAGGGTAATGGTGGGGAGGACGAGGGGACTGGGGAGTTGGGGATGGTGGGGACAGGGGAATGGAGAATGCTGGGGAGGACAAAGGGACAGATGAATGGGAGATGGTGGGGGAGGAAGAAGGGACAGGGGAGGGGGAAATGGTAAGGAGGACGATGGGACAGGGAAGTGGGAATAGTGGGGAGGATGTGGGGACGGGGAAGTGGGAAGGACGAGAGGACTGTGGAATGGGGAATGGTGGGAAGGACTAGGGGACGGAGGAAGACTGGAGAACAGGGGATCACCTCAATAAAAGCCTACAATGTATTATTACTCTGTGGCTTCTTGTCTCCCGACAAAGTGAATTATAATTATATATATCAATTCATTCTTAGAAATTTCCAGAAGCCTGTATCAACACCCACACTAATGCAACTGAAAGAGATGTTGAGACAAGTATTGCTGATATGTTGAAGAACGCCCCAAACAAACTCGGTGGAAACAGATGCAAGGTAAAGTTTGCCAATTTGCTGTAGTCTAATTCAGTCTCTTTTTAGTAATCTTTGAGAACATTAGCGAGCCGGTCGGCCGAGCGGACAGCACACTGGACTTTTGATCCTGTGGTCCTGGGTTCGATCCCAGGC
Organism: Procambarus clarkii; assembly: GCF_040958095.1. NCBI lineage: Eukaryota > Metazoa > Arthropoda > Malacostraca > Decapoda > Cambaridae > Procambarus > Procambarus clarkii. The sequence goes on along the minus strand of NC_091162.1, from coordinate 47,067,551 downwards.
GCCGGCGAGAAACAATGGGCAGAGTTTCTTTCACCCTATGCCCCTGTTATCTAGCAGTAAAATAGGTACCTGGGTGTTAGTCAGCTGTCACGGGCTGCTTCCTGGGGGTGGAGGCCTGGTCGAGGACCGGGCCGCCGGGACACTAAAAAGCCCCGAAATCATCTCAAGATACCCTCAAGATTTATGCTATGAATAAGATAAAATAATGTAACTGACGAAATATGTAGATATATTTAATTTTCTGAGCACTAATAATGAAAGAAAACCAAAATAAGAGGTGGCTACTATCTCTAACAATGGGCTGGAATAATGCAGGATATAATATTGTTTTTAAAGATTCTTGTTTTAGTTTTTTTTCTATAATATGGAAAGGGTTTTTACTTAATAAATTAAATATTATATAATAAAATAATTTATATATTATTGAAAACAATTAGTAA
>NC_091162.1:47032111-47062111 GCF_040958095.1 Procambarus clarkii | reverse complement strand
TTAATTTAATTTATTTATTTATTAAAATAATTATTTAATAATTGAATAAAATATTAATTAAAAAAATGATTTATATTTTTTTTAAATTAAAAATTAAATAATAAATTAAATATTGATATATACTTGTGGGTCCAGGAGGCCGTCTGTGTCCCCTCAGATGGTCTCCCTTATCACAGTTTGTGTCTATGGATGAGTGTCTGTGTGTGAGTGTGTATATCCCTGTGAGTGTCTGGGTGAGTGTGTGTGAGTGTGAGTGCCCCTGTGAGTGTCCGGGAGAGTGTGTGTCCGGTTATACCTGTGGGTCCACGAGGCCATCTGTGTCCCCTCAGATGGTCTCCTTTATCACAGTCTATGAGTGTGTGTGAGTGTTCGGGTGAGGGTGTGTGTGTGAGTGTGTGAGTGTCCGGGTTTATGTGAGGTTTGGTTAATGGAACAATCCTTTCCCCTCCCCTCCCCAATTCTCCTCCCTTATTCCCACCGTGGGTTCGAATCCCAGGTGATTAGACCTGCCCTAAGTCCATGGATCCAATGTATCCATCCGAGGGCCCAACGGATTTCACCTCTTCCCCACTTTCCAAGGGCCAGGTCAATTCTAGCTATCCAGGGAACCTGTCGAAACAGAGGCAGCTACAGGAGGGGACACACAAATATTTGTGCCCTGCAGTTACACAACCGTTCCGACAGGCTCGATCGCAATCTATCCAGATGAGAACTCGTTCTCTTCCGACTAGACCACGCTGGAGTCGCTGTATGTTTCAAATTTGGTGCCTTTATTTATAGTTAGTATTTTTGGTGTATTAATTGATTTGTTTTAGTTTTTTAATTACTTAGTTAGAGTGATTTAGGGAGTTGGGGGGGGGGGGGAGCGGGTTGCGTGTGTAGTGGATTGTCGAGATCGTGGTTGGTTAGTATTTATCTAGTTATGTTCACCTAGTTGTGCTTGCGAGGGTTGAGCTCTCCTCTTTCGGCCCGCCTCTCAACTGTCAATCAATCAATTATTACTAACTAATAAAAAACATTCCACACACACAGACACACACACACATCCAGGAAGTCGCCGGTAACAGCTGTCTAACGCCCAGGTACATATTTACTGCTAGGTAACAGGGCCATCAGAATGAAAGAAACTCTGCTGATTTCCGTTTGTTCCATCACCGGGGAATGGCATGAGCTAGGATTACGAGTCGAGAGCGACGTCCACTCAGCTATAAACCCCCTAGTTTGTGTATTGGTGTAAAAGATAATTTGGGAGAGGTTAATGGAAAGAAATGATGTTTGGTGGCCTTGAAGGCTTTGGAGGGGAGGGGGGTTGGCAGTTATGAATTTAAATATTTAATTTTTTTAAGATAGGATATATAAGCAAAAGACGTTGCGAGATATAGTAAGAAAAGTTTTTCTGACTGAGGTTAGGTGCTGTCTGATTGACTTGTATGTTTGGAAAAAGAATACTTATTAGAAACTTAGATGATCTTTTGAAATGTTTCTTAGCAAATAGTTGCAAATTTTTGTGTAAATAGCTTTTGGTTACCCTACCCTAAACAAACACACGTGAGCACAATTAGTCCACGGGATTCAGAGAGAGTGAACAGCGAAATAGTAACAAAAAATGTGACAATGAAGGTAAACTATGTCATTCAAACGTTAACCATATAAATTACAGTAACACTAACCGAGCGTCCACATACATATTCCAATCAATTTACATGAATAAACATTCGCTAATATATTCCTTTAAAATGGACACACGCAGATAGTTACAGTACACATGTCAGATCAATTACTGGTACACATAAACACTCATAGCTGGACGTGTCTCTCGATCTTGACAATAGTAGACATGTAACAAAAAATGTGACAATAATGGGAAACTATGTCATTCAAACGTATAAATGTTAACCATTTTTTTTTTTTTTTTGAGATATATACAAGAGTTGTTACATTCTTGTACAGCCACTAGTACGCGTAGCGTTTCGGGCAAGTCCTTAATCCTATGGTCCCTGGAATACGATCCCCTGCCGCGAAGAATCGTTTTTTCATCCAAGTACACATTTTACTGTTGCGTTAAACAGAGGCTACAGTTAAGGAATTGCGCCCAGTAAATCCTCCCCGGCCAGGATACGAACCCATGACATAGCGCACGCGGAACGCCAGGCGAGTGTCTTACCACTACACCACGGAGACTGGAGTAATACTAATCGCGCGCACACGCACATATGTCAATCAATTTACATAAATAAACATTCACTAATGTGTACCTTTAAAATGAGCACATACAGATAATTACCGTACACATGTCAGTTCAATTACAGGTACACATAAAAACACATAGCTTCACGTGTCTGTCGGTCTTGACAATAGTACACATGGATACGCACACAAAACAGTCCATTATCAATTAACGTGTGTGTGTGTGTGTGTGTATGTGTGTGTACTCACCTAGTTGTACTCACCTAGTTGCGTCTACAGGATCGAGCATTGACTCTTGGATCCCGCCTTTTGATCATCGGTTGTTTACAGCAGTGACTCCTGTCCCATTTCCCTATCATACCTGGTTTTAAAATTATGAATAGTATTTGCTTCCACAACCTGTTCCTGAAGTGCATTCCATTTTCCCACTACTCTCACGCTAAAAGAAAACTTCCTAACATCTCTGTGACTCATCTGAGTTTCAAGCTTCCATCCATGTCCCCTCGTTCTGTTAGTATTCCGTGTGAACATTTCGTCTATGTCCACTCTGTCAATCCCTCTGAGTATCTTATACGTTCCTATCATGTCCCCCCTCTCCCTTCTTCTTTCTAGTGTCGTAAGGCACAGTTCCCTCAGGCGCTCCTCATACCCCATCCCTCGTAGCTCTGGGACGAGTCTCGTTGCAAACCTCTGAACCTTTTCCAGTTTCATTATATGCTTCTTCAGATGGGGACTCCATGATGAGGCGGCATACTCTAAGACTGGCCTTACGTAGGCAGTGTAAAGCGCCCTAAATGCCTCCTTACTTAGGTTTCTGAATGATGTTCTAACTTTTGCCAGTGTAGAGTACGCTGCTGTCGTTATCCTATTTATATGTGCCTCAGGAGATAGATTAGGTGTTACGTCCACCCCCAGGTCTCTTTCACGCGTCGTTACAGGTAGGCTGTTCCCCTTCATTGTGTACTGTCCCTTTGGTCTCCTATCTCCTAGTCCCATTTCCATAACTCTACATTTGCTCGTGTTGAATTCCAGTAGCCATTTCTCTGACCATCTCTGCAACCTGTTCAGGTCCTCTTGGAGGATCCTGTAATCCTCATCTGTCACAACTCTTCTCATCAACTTTGCGTCATCCGCAAACATCGACATGTAGGACTCTACGCCTGTAAACATGTCGTTAACATATACAAGAAATAGAATTGGTCCCAGCACCGATCCTTGTGGTACTCCACTTGTTACTGTTCGCCAGTCCGACTTCTCGCCCCTTACCGTAACTCTTTGGCTCCTTCCTGTTAGGTAGTTCCTTATCCATGCTAGGACCTTTCCCCCCCCCCCCCGCCTGCCTCTCGAGCTTGAACAGCAGTCTCATGTGCGGTACTGTATCAAAGGCTTTTTGGCAGTCCAGAAATATGCAGTCTGCCCAACCATCTCTGTCCTGTCTTATCCTCGTTATTTTATCATAGAATTCCAGAAGGTTTGTTAGGCACGATTTCCCTGACCAGAACCCATGTTGATGTTTGTTCACAAACCTAATGTGTGTGTGTGTGTGTGTGTGTGTGTGTGTGTGTGTGTGTGTGTGTGTGTGTGTGTGTGTGTGTGTGTGTGTGTGTGTGTGTGTGTGTGTGTGTGTGTGTGTGTGTGTGTGTGTGTGTGTGTGTGTGTGTGTGTGTGTGTGTGTGTGTGTGTGTGTGTGTGTGTGTGTGTGTGTGTGTGTGTGTGTGTGTGTGTGTGTGTGTGTGTGTGTGTATTTATTTTCTCCTTGTATTTACTATATGTATCAGCAGAATCGAGTTATTAGCTCTTGGACCCCGCCTATCTAATATATGTATTTTTCCTTTTTTATATCTACTACATCTATTTCTCTCTAACACAAACACACATACACACACACACACACACAAACTGGAGGCCTACCGTCTAAACGGAGAGATTTCGTTGGCTATAATGCTAATGGTCCCCGATCGAATCTCAGTTGACGCAATAGCAAACTCAACTCAAAAACTGCAAACTGAAAACTCACACCCTAGAAGTGACTCGAACCCATACTGCCAGGAGCAACGCAACTGGTATGTACAGGACGCCTTAATCCGCTTGTGTCCATTTTAAAAGAATATATTAGTGAATGTTTATTAATGTAAATTGATTGGAATATGTTTGATTTCAATCATACATATTCCAATCAATTTACATAAATTTAATTTAAAAGTATGATTCCAATCATACATATTCCAATCTTGATATATGTCAAGCGGATCAATGCATCCTGTACATGCCAGATGCGTTGCTCTTGGCAGTATGGGTTCGAGTCACTTCTGGGGTGTGAGTTTTCAATTGCATATAGTCCTGGGGACCATTCAGGCTTGTTCGCATGTATATATATATATATATATATATATATATATATATATATATATATATATATATATATATATATATATATTTAAAAATCTGTCATATTTGTATATTAAATAATAAAAATTTAATTTAATTTAATTTAATTTAATTTATTTTTTTATTAAAATAATTATTTAATAATTGAATAAAATATTAATTAAAAAAATGATTTATATTTTTTTTTAAATTAAAAATTAAATAATAAATTAAATATTGATATATACTTGTGGGTCCAGGAGGCCGTCTGTGTCCCCTCAGATGGTCTCCCTTATCACAGTTTGTGTCTATGGATGTGTGTCTATGTGTGAGTGTGTATATCCCTGTGAGTGTCTGGGTGAGTGTGTGTGAGTGTGAGTGCCCCTGTGAGTGTCCGGGAGAGTGTGTGTCCGGTTATACCTGTGGGTCCACGAGGCCATCTGTGTCCCCTCAGATGGTCTCCTTTATCACAGTCTATGAGTGTGTGTGAGTGTTCGGGTGAGGGTGTGTGTGTGAGTGTGTGAGTGTCCGGGTTTATGTGAGGTTTGGTTAATGGAACAATCCTTTCCCCTCCCCTCCCCAAATCTCCTCCCTTATTCCCACCGTGGGTTCGAATCCCAGGTGAGTAGACCTGCCCTAAGTCCATGGATCCAAGGTATCCATCCGAGGACCCAACGGATTTCACCTCTTCCCCACTTTCCAAGGGCCAGGTCAATTCTAGCTATTCAGGGAACCTGTCGAAACAGAGGCAGCTACAGGAGGGGACACACAAATATTTGTGCCCTGCAGTTTCACAACCGTTCCGACAGGCTCGATCGCAATCTATCCAGATGAGAACTCGTTCTCTTCCGACTAGACCACGCTGGAGTCGCTGTATGTTTCAAATTTGGTGCCTTTATTTATAGTTAGTATTTTTGGTGTATTAATGGATTTGTTTTAATTTTTTAATTACTTAGTTAGAGTGATTTAGGGAGTTGGGGGGGGGGGGGGGAGCGGGTTGCGTGTGTAGTGGATTGTCGAGATCGTGGTTGGTTAGTATTTATCTAGTTATGTTCACCTAGTTGTGCTTGCGAGGGTTGAGCTCTCCTCTTTCGGCCCGCCTCTCAACTGTCAATCAATCAATTATTACTAACTAATAAAAAACATTCCACACACACAGACACACACACACATCCAGGAAGTCGCCGGTAACAGCTGTCTAACGCCCAGGTACATATTTACTGCTAGGTAACAGGGCCATCAGAATGAAAGAAACTCTGCTGATTTCCGTTTGTTCCATCACCGGGGAATGGCATGAGCTAGGATTACGAGTCGAGAGCGACGTCCACTCAGCTATAAACCCCCTAGTTTGTGTATTGGTGTAAAAGATAATTTGGGAGAGGTTAATGGAAAGAAATGATGTTTGGTGGCCTTGAAGGCTTTGGAGGGGAGGGGGGTTGGCAGTTATGAATTTAAATATTTAATTTTTTAAGATAGGATATATAAGCAAAAGACGTTGCGAGATATAGTAAGAAAAGTTTTTCTGACTGAGGTTAGGTACTGTCTGATTGACTTGTATGTTAGGAAAAAGAATACTTATTAGAAACTTAGATGATCTTTTGAAATGTTTCTTAGCAAATAGTTGCAAATTATTGTGTAAATAGCTTTTGGTTACCCTACCCTAAACAAACACACGTGAGCACAATTAGTCCACGGGATTCAGAGAGAGTGAACAGCGAAATAGTAACAAAAAATGTGACAATGAAGGTAAACTATGTCATTCAAACGTTAACCATATAAATTACAGTAACACTAACCGAGCGTCCACATACATATTCCAATCAATTTACATGAATAAACATTCGCTAATATATTCCTTTAAAATGGACACACGCAGATAGTTACAGTACACATGTCAGATCAATTACTGGTACACATAAACACTCATAGCTGGACGTGTCTCTCGATCTTGACAATAGTAGACATGTAACAAAAAATGTGACAATAATGGGAAACTATGTCATTCAAACGTATAAATGTTAACCATTTTTTTTTTTTTTTTTGAGATATATACAAGAGTTGTTACATTCTTGTACAGCCACTAGTACGCGTAGCGTTTCGGGCAAGTCCTTAATCCTATGGTCCCTGGAATACGATCCCCTGCCGCGAAGAATCGTTTTTTCATCCAAGTACACATTTTACTGTTGCGTTAAACAGAGGCTACAGTTAAGGAATTGCGCCCAGTAAATCCTCCCCGGCCAGGATACGAACCCATGACATAGCGCTCGCGGAACGCCAGGCGAGTGTCTTACCACTACACCACGGAGACTGGAGTAATACTAATCGCGCGCACACGCACATATGTCAATCAATTTACATAAATAAACATTCACTAATGTGTACCTTTAAAATGAGCACATACAGATAATTACCGTACACATGTCAGTTCAATTACAGGTACACATAAAAACACATAGCTTCACGTGTCTGTCGGTCTTGACAATAGTACACATGGATACGCACACAAAACAGTCCATTATCAATTAACGTGTGTGTGTGTGTGTGTGTATGTGTGTGTACTCACCTAGTTGTACTCACCTAGTTGCGTCTACAGGATCGAGCATTGACTCTTGGATCCCGCCTTTTGATCATCGGTTGTTTACAGCAGTGACTCCTGTCCCATTTCCCTATCATACCTGGTTTTAAAATTATGAATAGTATTTGCTTCCACAACCTGTTCCTGAAGTGCATTCCATTTTCCCACTACTCTCACGCTAAAAGAAAACTTCCTAACATCTCTGTGACTCATCTGAGTTTCAAGCTTCCATCCATGTCCCCTCGTTCTGTTAGTATTCCGTGTGAACATTTCGTCTATGTCCACTCTGTCAATCCCTCTGAGTATCTTATACGTTCCTATCATGTCCCCCCTCTCCCTTCTTCTTTCTAGTGTCGTAAGGCACAGTTCCCTCAGGCGCTCCTCATACCCCATCCCTCGTAGCTCTGGGACGAGTCTCGTTGCAAACCTCTGAACCTTTTCCAGTTTCATTATATGCTTCTTCAGATGGGGACTCCATGATGAGGCGGCATACTCTAAGACTGGCCTTACGTAGGCAGTGTAAAGCGCCCTAAATGCCTCCTTACTTAGGTTTCTGAATGATGTTCTAACTTTTGCCAGTGTAGAGTACGCTGCTGTCGTTATCCTATTTATATGTGCCTCAGGAGATAGATTAGGTGTTACGTCCACCCCCAGGTCTCTTTCACGCGTCGTTACAGGTAGGCTGTTCCCCTTCATTGTGTACTGTCCCTTTGGTCTCCTATCTCCTAGTCCCATTTCCATAACTTTACATTTGCTCGTGTTGAATTCCAGTAGCCATTTCTCTGACCATCTCTGCAACCTGTTCAGGTCCTCTTGGAGGATCCTGCAATCCTCATCTGTCACAACTCTTCTCATCAACTTTGCGTCATCCGCAAACATCGACATGTAGGACTCTACGCCTGTAAACATGTCGTTAACATATACAAGAAATAGAATTGGTCCCAGCACCGATCCTTGTGGTACTCCACTTGTTACTGTTCGCCAGTCCGACTTCTCGCCCCTTACCGTAACTCTTTGGCTCCTTCCTGTTAGGTAGTTCCTTATCCATGCTAGGACCTTTCCCCCCACCCCCGCCTGCCTCTCGAGCTTGAACAGCAGTCTCATGTGCGGTACTGTATCAAAGGCTTTTTGGCAGTCCAGAAATATGCAGTCTGCCCAACCATCTCTGTCCTGTCTTATCCTCGTTATTTTATCATAGAATTCCAGAAGGTTTGTTAGGCACGATTTCCCTGACCAGAACCCATGTTGATGTTTGTTCACAAACCTAATGTGTGTGTGTGTGTGTGTGTGTGTGTGTGTGTGTGTGTGTGTGTGTGTGTGTGTGTGTGTGTGTGTGTGTGTGTGTGTGTGTGTGTACTCACCTATATGTACTCACCTATATGTGCTTGCAGGATCGAGCATTGACTCTTGGATCCCGCCTTTCTAGCTATCGGTTGTTTACAGCAATGACTCCTGTCCCATTTCCCTATCATACCTAGTTTTAAAAGTATGAATAGTATTTGCTTCCACAACCTGTTCCCCAAGTGCATTCCATTTTTCTACTACTCTCACGCTAAAAGAAAACTTCCTAACATCTCTGTGACTCATCTGAGTTTCCAGTTTCCACCCATGTCCCCTCGTTCTGTTATTATTACGTGTGAACATTTGATCTATTTCCACTTTGTCAATTCCCCTGAGTATTTTATATGTCCCTATCATATCTCCTCTCTCCCTTCTTTTCTCTAGTGTCGTAAGGTTCAGTTCCTTCAGCCGCTCTTCATATCCCATCCCTCGTAGCTCTGGGACAAGCCTCGTCGCAAACCTCTGAACCTTCTCCAGTTTCTTTATGTGTTTCTTCAGGTGGGGGCTCCATGATGGCGCGGCATACTCTAAGACGGGTCTCACGTAGGCAGTGTAAAGCGCCCTAAAAGCTTCCTCATTTAGGTTTCTGAATGAAGTTCTAATTTTCGCCAGTGTAGAGTACGCTGCTGTCGTTATCCTATTTATATGTGCCTCAGGAGTTAGATTAGGTGTCACATCCACTCCCAGGTCTCTTTCTCGAATCGTTACAGGTAGGCTGTTCCCCTTCATTGTGTACTGTCCCTTTGGTCTCCTGTCACCTGATCCCATTTCCATAACTTTACATTTACTGGTGTTAAACTCCAGTAGCCATTTCTCTGACCATCTCTGCAGCCTGTTTAAGTCCTCTTGGAGGATCCTACAATCCTCGTCTGTCACAACTCTTCTCATTAATTTTGCGTCATCTGCAAACATCGACATGTATGATTCCACTCCTGTAAACATATCATTTACGTAAATTAGAAAGAGGATTGGTCCCAGCACCGATCCTTGAGGTACTCCACTTGTTACTGTTCGCCAGTCCGACTTTTCGCCCCTTACCATTACCCTCTGGCTCCTTCCTGTTAGGTAGTTCTTCACCCATACTAGGGCCTTTCCGCTTACTCCTGCCTGCCTCTCAAGTTTGTATAGCAGTCTCATGTGCGGTACCGTATCAAAGGCCTTTTGGCAGTCAAGAAATATGCAGTCTGCCCAGCCTTCTCTGTCCTGCCTTATCCTTGTTACTTTATCATAGAATTCTAAAAGGTTTGTTAGGCATGATTTCCCTGTCCAGAACCCATGTTGGTGCTTGTTTACAAACCCAATGCTCTCCAGGTGCTCAACAAGTCTTAGCCTAATTATTCTTTCAAGTATTTTGCAGGGGATGCTTGTCAGTGATACGGGTCTGTAGTTAAGTGCCTCCTCCCTATCCCCCTTTTTGAAAATCGGTACGACATTTGCCTCCTTCCAGCAACTGGGCAATTCTCCCGACATAAGTGACTCATTGAAGATCATTGCCAGAGGCACGCTGAGAGCCTGCGCTGCCTCTTTAAGTATCCACGGTGATACTTTGTCTGGTCCAACAGCTTTATTTGCATCCAGTGTTGTCAACTGTTTCATTACATCCTCTGCTGTCACCTCTATATCTGATAGTCTTTCATCTTGGGTAATCTCTTCTAACAATGGGAGCTGCTCAGGCTCGGTAGTGAACACTCCATGGAATTTTGCATTCAGTACCTCGCAGATTTCCTTGTCGCTTTCTGTATATGCCCCTTCTGTTTTCCTCAGTCTTGTCACTTGGTCATTTACCGACATCTTCCTTCTTATATGGCTATGTAGTAATTTTGGTTGCTTTTTCGCTTTGACTGCAATATCGTTCTCATAATTTCTTTCCGACACTCGTCTTATGTTAATGTAATCATTCCTAGCTCTGTTATATCTAATCCTGTTGTCCTCTGTCCTTTGCCTTCTGTACTTCCTCCACTCCCTCCTGCTTCTCACCTTTGCTTCCTGACACTGTCTATTAAACCATGGGTTATTATATTCCCTCCTGCTTTTTTCCTTTATTGTTGGAATAAATCTATCTTCAGCCTCCTTGCATTTCAATATGACTTGGTTCATCATACCTTGCACTGTTTTTCCTCTAAGTTCTTCCTCCCACTGCACTTCTCCCAGGTAGTCCCTTATCCTTCTGTAGTCCCCTTTTCTGTAATCAAGTCTCCTTTCCCGGACCTCTTGTCCTTTGGTCACAATTTTAAGCTCCATCATGTAGTCAAAGGCTAGGACACAATGGTCACTAGCTCCTAGTGGTATTTCATGTTCCAACTGCTCGATGTCTTCTACATTCTGAGTGATAATGAGATCTAATAGGCTGGGCGTATCCCCTCCTCTTTCCCTAGTATCTTCTTTCACATGCTGTGTTAGGAAATTCCTGTCAATAACGTCTACCAGCTTCGCTCCCCAGGTCTCCTCCCCGCCATGGGGATTCCTCGTTTCCCAATCTATCTCTCCGTGATTTAGGTCCCCCATGACCAGCAGCTTCGCTCTCATTCTATGCGCTAAAGTTGCTGCCCTCTGCAGTTCATCCATACTTGTCTTGTTGCTGTCCTCGTACTCCTGCCTGGGCCTTCTACTGTTTGGTGGGGGATTGTAGAGTATCAAGATTACAATCTTCTTCCCATCCACTGTCAGAGTTCCATGTATGAAGCTTGTGCTTTCATTGGTACCCGGATTTTCCAGCTCATCAAACTTCCATTTCCGCTTTATTAGTAGTGCCACTCCTCCTCCCTGTCTCTGTGTAATTTCTTTTCTTATCACCTGGTACCCCTCTGGAAAGATTGCATCCGAGATCATGCCATTTATTTTAGTTTCCACTATTGCCACTATGTCTGGGTCTGCCTCACTAACTCTTTCTTTTATCTCTTCTGCTTTATTGGCTACCCCATCAGCATTGGTGTACCAAACCTTGAGACTCTTCTTGGAAACTCGGGTGTCAGAGTTCCCCCTTTCACCAGGGGTCTGGGGGGAACTGGGGGGTGTCTGGGGGGCAAGTGGGGGCTGTGGGGGTGAGTGGGGGGGTGCTAGGGGGGTGCCTGGGAGTGCCTGGTAGGCGAATGGGGTCTGGGCATCTAGGGGGGTAGGAAGGGCATAATGGGTCTGAAAGTTAGGGGTCTGAATAGCATAGGGGGGTTGAGAAATAGAGTGAGACTGAGAGTCAGATAGAGGTTGAGAGGTTGGGGGGAAGAGGGCTACTGAGGGTGGAGAGTTGAGATGAGAATGGAGCATGGGTGCTGGGAGTGGAAGAGAGGGTATATTAGTTAGGGGGGAATCGGGGGTAGGTGGGGGTTTTGGGGTAGAAGAGGGGAAGAGGGAGATGGGGGAAGGTGTTAGGGGGTCACAAGGTGAGGGGGTTAAATGTGGGCTGGAGGTGCATAGGAGGGGTGAGGGTTGGGTGGGGTTTGGGGGTGAGTGGAAGAGGGGTGCAGTGGAAGCTGGGATGGAGTAGATGGAATTGAAGTCAATGGGGTAGAAGGGGCAGGGGAGTGGGAAGGGGTATTTGGGGAGGGGGGATGGGAAGGTGGGTTTGGGGAGGGCATTGCTTGACCCACTGGGGTCGCTGACAAGTGTGATGTAACAGGGGCAGGGGAATCGTTGTGGAGGTGCAAATGTGGAAGGGACAGGGGGGTTTTGGGAGGCTGAGGCAGGGGGGATGTATAGGAGGGCTGAGTTGGGGAGGATGCGACCTGGGAGATGACCTGGGAGGTGACCTGGGAGGTGACCTGGGATGTGACCTGGGAGGTGAGACTACCTGAGACGCTAGTACGTTGTCGTTGTTGCCATCTATTTTTGTGGGCTGTTTGCTCATCTTTCGTCATAAACCTCTCTATAAACACATTGTAATGGGTTTCACTTCCTCTGAGTAAATGCTTGCTCCTCATTATGTACTCCACTGCCTCCTCATTGGAGAATTGCACCAGAACAGGTCTATTCTTGGTACAATTGTAGGGTCCAACCCGTCGATTGATATCCACCTCGCGTTCTGCCATCTCTGCTCCAATACACCTCAATATCTCGTGCAATTCGTATTTTTCTGTTTCTATTCTCTCTTGTCTAGTTGGTGCCCTAGATTCGAATAATCCATGTATTATAATAGACCGTCTCCTCAGTAATTCATTGTCATGCTGGTAGCCTGTCCCCTGGGGATTCCCCATCCCAACCGCAGTCACTAACCCATCTCCCACTAATCCTCTATCCTTAGCCATGCTGCTAAACCTTCCTAATTCGTTTGTGATACGAGCACATTCCCTCTCCCAGTCCTCTCTTCCCTTCCTAATCTCTTCCTGAACATAGAGCATAAGTTCTTGTTTCTGCCTCTCTACCGCATCCTGTATTTGCTGAAATACCTCACTTTTAATCCCCTGGATTAGATCCTCCAACCAATCACTCCTTCTCTCTACAAATTTCCCTATTAATTTGTCTATAAATCTGTCCTCCTCCTCATCCCTGCTGGTGATTGACCTTGAACCCCTTCTAGTCATTGCAGTAACAATCTAGCCAAAAAGGCGCTCCTCAATACCTTGCACAATCTGCTAACACAATAGGTGAGTGAATCTCCAATCGTCGTCCCACGTGGTGGTATAAGGGTTGCTGCCGAGGTGAGGTCACGCGGTCAGAGGTCGGTGAGGTCTGGTTTCACACTGCACAGTATTTCCTCAACTATTTTGAATTACGCTAATTAAACTGTTTTTCTTCACTACCTTATGGCTCTGGTCAAAACCCAAGGTTTTTTCATTCACTTGTACATTCACTTATAGTCTTTTTCACTTCGAAGTTGCCTGATTACCCCACCCACTCCACTAGTGATCCAGGAGCTCCCAACCCACGTCCACCCAACACGATGGTCACGAGACAAGTGTGTGTGTGTGTGTGTGTGTGTGTGTGTGTGTGTGTGTGTGTGTGTGTGTGTGTGTGTGTGTGTGTGTGTGTGTGTGTGTGTGTGTGTGTGTGTGTGTGTATTTATTTTCTCCTTGTATTTACTATATGTATCAGCAGAATCGAGTTATTAGCTCTTGGACCCCGCCTATCTAATATATGTATTTTTCCTTTTTTATATCTACTACATCTATTTCTCTCTAACACAAACACACATACACACACACACACACACAAACTGGAGGCCTACCGTCTAAACGGAGAGATTTCGTTGGCTATAATGCTAATGGTCCCCGATCGAATCTCAGTTGACGCAATAGCAAACTCAACTCAAAAACTGCAAACTGAAAACTCACACCCTAGAAGTGACTCGAACCCATACTGCCAGGAGCAACGCAACTGGTATGTACAGGACGCCTTAATCCGCTTGTGTCCATTTTAAAAGAATATATTAGTGAATGTTTATTAATGTAAATTGATTGGAATATGTTTGATTTCAATCATACATATTCCAATCAATTTACATAAATTTAATTTAAAAGTATGATTCCAATCATACATATTCCAATCTTGATATATGTCAAGCGGATCAATGCATCCTGTACATGCCAGATGCGTTGCTCTTGGCAGTATGGGTTCGAGTCACTTCTGGGGTGTGAGTTTTCAATTGCATATAGTCCTGGGGACCATTCAGGCTTGTTCGCATGTATATATATATATATATATATATATATATATATATATATATATATATATATATATATATATATATTTAAAAATCTGTCATATTTGTATATTAAATAATAAAAATTTATTTTAATTGAATTTAATTTAATTTATTTTTTTATTAAAATAATTATTTAATAATTGAATAAAATATTAATTAAAAAAATGATTTATATTTTTTTTTAAATTAAAAATTAAATAATAAATTAAATATTGATATATACTTGTGGGTCCAGGAGGCCGTCTGTGTCCCCTCAGATGGTCTCCCTTATCACAGTTTGTGTCTATGGATGTGTGTCTGTGTGTGAGTGTGTATATCCCTGTGAGTGTCTGGGTGAGTGTGTGTGAGTGTGAGTGCCCCTGTGAGTGTCCGGGAGAGTCCCTGGAAACACAAACCGAAACTGTCTCTATTTTCCGCTTGTTACAACTTGTAATAAAGCTGTTACATCTTGCTTAACGTGTTTATGACGTATTAGAACGTTGTTACAACTTGCTATATTGGTTGTTATAACTGGTTAGGAAGTGTTAAAACTTGTTCGAACGTTGTACCAACGTCGTAGTTTCGGTGTGTGTTTGGCGGGGTGTGTGTCCGGTTATACCTGTGGGTCCACGAGGCCATCTGTGTCCCCTCAGATGGTCTCCTTTATCACAGTCTATGAGTGTGTGTGAGTGTTCGGGTGAGGGTGTGTGTGTGAGTGTGTGAGTGTCCAGGTTTATGTGAGGTTTGGTTAATGGAACAATCCTTTCCCCTCCCCTCCCCAAATCTCCTCCCTTATTCCCACCGTGGGTTCGAATCCCAGGTGATTAGACCTGCCCTAAGTCCATGGATCCAAGGTATCCATCCGAGGGCCCAACGGATTTCACCTCTTCCCCACTTTCCAAGGGCCAGGTCAATTCTAGCTATCCAGGGAACCTGTCGAAACAGAGGCAGCTACAGGAGGGGACACACAAATATTTGTGCCCTGCAGTTTCACAACCGTTCCGACAGGCTCGATCGCAATCTATCCAGATGAGAACTCGTTCTCTTCCGACTAGACCACGCTGGAGTCGCTGTATGTTTCAAATTTGGTGCCTTTATTTATAGTTAGTATTTTTGGTGTATTAATGGATTTGTTTTAATTTTTTAATTACTTAGAGTGATTTAGGGAGTTGGGGGGGGGGGGAGCGGGTTGCGTGTGTAGTGGATTGTCGAGATCGTGGTTGGTTAGTATTTATCTAGTTATGTTCACCTAGTTGTGCTTGCGAGGGTTGAGCTCTCCTCTTTCGGCCCGCCTCTCAACTGTCAATCAATCAATTATTACTAACTAATAAAAAACATTCCACACACACAGACACACACACACATCCAGGAAGTCGCCGGTAACAGCTGTCTAACGCCCAGGTACATATTTACTGCTAGGTAACAGGGCCATCAGAATGAAAGAAACTCTGCTGATTTCCGTTTGTTCCATCACCGGGGAATGGCATGAGCTAGGATTACGAGTCGAGAGCGACGTCCACTCAGCTATAAACCCCCTAGTTTGTGTATTGGTGTAAAAGATAATTTGGGAGAGGTTAATGGAAAGAAATTATGTTTGGTGGCCTTGAAGGCTTTGGAGGGGAGGGGGGTTGGCAGTTATGAATTTAAATATTTAATTTTTTAAGATAGGATATATAAGCAAATGACGTTGCGAGATATAGTAAGAAAAGTTTTTCTGACTGAGGTTAGGTGCTGTCTGATTGACTTGTATGTTAGGAAAAAGAATACTTATTAGAAACTTAGATGATCTTTTGAAATGTTTCTTAGCAAATAGTTGCAAATTATTGTGTAAATAGCTTTTGGTTACCCTACCCTAAACAAACACACGTGAGCACAATTAGTCCACGGGATTCAGAGAGAGTGAACAGCGAAATAGTAACAAAAAATGTGACAATGAAGGTAAACTATGTCATTCAAACGTTAACCATATAAATTACAGTAACACTAACCGAGCGTCCACATACATATTCCAATCAATTTACATGAATAAACATTCGCTAATATATTCCTTTAAAATGGACACACGCAGATAGTTACAGTACACATGTCAGATCAATTACTGGTACACATAAACACTCATAGCTGGACGTGTCTCTCGATCTTGACAATAGTAGACATGTAACAAAAAATGTGACAATAATGGGAAACTATGTCATTCAAACGTATAAATGTTAACCATTTTTTTTTTTTTTTTGAGATATATACAAGAGTTGTTACATTCTTGTACAGCCACTAGTACGCGTAGCGTTTCGGGCAAGTCCTTAATCCTATGGTCCCTGGAATACGATCCCCTGCCGCGAAGAATCGTTTTTTCATCCAAGTACACATTTTACTGTTGCGTTAAACAGAGGCTACAGTTAAGGAATTGCGCCCAGTAAATCCTCCCCGGCCAGGATACGAACCCATGACATAGCGCTCGCGGAACGCCAGGCGAGTGTCTTACCACTACACCACGGAGACTGGAGTAATACTAATCGCGCGCACACGCACATATGTCAATCAATTTACATAAATAAACATTCACTAATGTGTACCTTTAAAATGAGCACATACAGATAATTACCGTACACATGTCAGTTCAATTACAGGTACACATAAAAACACATAGCTTCACGTGTCTGTCGGTCTTGACAATAGTACACATGGATACGCACACAAAACAGTCCATTATCAATTAACGTGTGTGTGTGTGTGTGTGTATGTGTGTGTACTCACCTAGTTGTACTCACCTAGTTGCGTCTACAGGATCGAGCATTGACTCTTGGATCCCGCCTTTTGATCATCGGTTGTTTACAGCAGTGACTCCTGTCCCATTTCCCTATCATACCTGGTTTTAAAATTATGAATAGTATTTGCTTCCACAACCTGTTCCTGAAGTGCATTCCATTTTCCCACTACTCTCACGCTAAAAGAAAACTTCCTAACATCTCTGTGACTCATCTGAGTTTCAAGCTTCCATCCATGTCCCCTCGTTCTGTTAGTATTCCGTGTGAACATTTCGTCTATGTCCACTCTGTCAATCCCTCTGAGTATCTTATACGTTCCTATCATGTCCCCCCTCTCCCTTCTTCTTTCTAGTGTCGTAAGGCACAGTTCCCTCAGGCGCTCCTCATACCCCATCCCTCGTAGCTCTGGGACGAGTCTCGTTGCAAACCTCTGAACCTTTTCCAGTTTCATTATATGCTTCTTCAGATGGGGACTCCATGATGAGGCGGCATACTCTAAGACTGGCCTTACGTAGGCAGTGTAAAGCGCCCTAAATGCCTCCTTACTTAGGTTTCTGAATGATGTTCTAACTTTTGCCAGTGTAGAGTACGCTGCTGTCGTTATCCTATTTATATGTGCCTCAGGAGATAGATTAGGTGTTACGTCCACCCCCAGGTCTCTTTCACGCGTCGTTACAGGTAGGCTGTTCCCCTTCATTGTGTACTGTCCCTTTGGTCTCCTATCTCCTAGTCCCATTTCCATAACTTTACATTTGCTCGTGTTGAATTCCAGTAGCCATTTCTCTGACCATCTCTGCAACCTGTTCAGGTCCTCTTGGAGGATCCTGCAATCCTCATCTGTCACAACTCTTCTCATCAACTTTGCGTCATCCGCAAACATCGACATGTAGGACTCTACGCCTGTAAACATGTCGTTAACATATACAAGAAATAGAATTGGTCCCAGCACCGATCCTTGTGGTACTCCACTTGTTACTGTTCGCCAGTCCGACTTCTCGCCCCTTACCGTAACTCTTTGGCTCCTTCCTGTTAGGTAGTTCCTTATCCATGCTAGGACCTTTCCCCCCACCCCCGCCTGCCTCTCGAGCTTGAACAGCAGTCTCATGTGCGGTACTGTATCAAAGGCTTTTTGGCAGTCCAGAAATATGCAGTCTGCCCAACCATCTCTGTCCTGTCTTATCCTCGTTATTTTATCATAGAATTCCAGAAGGTTTGTTAGGCACGATTTCCCTGACCAGAACCCATGTTGATGTTTGTTCACAAACCTAATGTGTGTGTGTGTGTGTGTGTGTGTGTGTGTGTGTGTGTGTGTGTGTGTGTGTGTGTGTGTGTGTGTGTGTGTGTGTGTGTGTGTGTGTGTGTGTGTGTGTGTGTGTGTGTGTGTGTGTGTGTGTGTGTGTGTGTGTGTGTGTGTGTGTGTGTGTGTGTGTGTGTGTGTGTGTGTGTGTGTGTGTGTGTGTGTATTTATTTTCTCCTTGTATTTACTATATGTATCAGCAGAATCGAGTTATTAGCTCTTGGACCCCGCCTATCTAATATATGTATTTTTCCTTTTTTATATCTACTACATCTATTTCTCTCTAACACAAACACACATACACACACACACACACACAAACTGGAGGCCTACCGTCTAAACGGAGAGATTTCGTTGGCTATAATGCTAATGGTCCCCGATCGAATCTCAGTTGACGCAATAGCAAACTCAACTCAAAAACTGCAAACTGAAAACTCACACCCTAGAAGTGACTCGAACCCATACTGCCAGGAGCAACGCAACTGGTATGTACAGGACGCCTTAATCCGCTTGTGTCCATTTTAAAAGAATATATTAGTGAATGTTTATTAATGTAAATTGATTGGAATATGTTTGATTTCAATCATACATATTCCAATCAATTTACATAAATTTAATTTAAAAGTATGATTCCAATCATACATATTCCAATCTTGATATATGTCAAGCGGATCAATGCATCCTGTACATGCCAGATGCGTTGCTCTTGGCAGTATGGGTTCGAGTCACTTCTGGGGTGTGAGTTTTCAATTGCATATAGTCCTGGGGACCATTCAGGCTTGTTCGCATGTATATATATATATATATATATATATATATATATATATATATATATATATATATATATATATATATATATATATATATATATATATATATATATATATATATATATATATATATTTAAAAATCTGTCATATTTGTATATTAAATAATAAAAATTTATTTTAATTGAATTTAATTTAATTTATTTTTTTATTAAAATAATTATTTAATAATTGAATAAAATATTAATTAAAAAAATGATTTATATTTTTTTTTAAATTAAAAATTAAATAATAAATTAAATATTGATATATACTTGTGGGTCCAGGAGGCCGTCTGTGTCCCCTCAGATGGTCTCCCTTATCACAGTTTGTGTCTATGGATGTGTGTCTGTGTGTGAGTGTGTATATCCCTGTGAGTGTCTGGGTGAGTGTGTGTGAGTGTGAGTGCCCCTGTGAGTGTCCGGGAGAGTGTGTGTCCGGTTATACCTGTGGGTCCACGAGGCCATCTGTGTCCCCTCAGATGGTCTCCTTTATCACAGTCTATGAGTGTGTGTGAGTGTTCGGGTGAGGGTGTGTGTGTGAGTGTGTGAGTGTCCGGGTTTATGTGAGGTTTGGTTAATGGAACAATCCTTTCCCCTCCCCTCCCCAAATCTCCTCCCTTATTCCCACCGTGGGTTCGAATCCCAGGTGATTAGACCTGCCCTAAGTCCATGGATCCAAGGTATCCATCCGAGGGCCCAACGGATTTCACCTCTTCCCCACTTTCCAAGGGCCAGGTCAATTCTAGCTAACCAGGGAACCTGTCGAAACAGAGGCAGCTACAGGAGGGGACACACAAATATTTGTGCCCTGCAGTTTCACAACCGTTCCGACAGGCTCGATCGCAATCTATCCAGATGAGAACTCGTTCTCTTCCGACTAGACCACGCTGGAGTCGCTGTATGTTTCAAATTTGGTGCCTTTATTTATAGTTAGTATTTTTGGTGTATTAATTGATTTGTTTTAATTTTTTAATTACTTAGAGTGATTTAGGGAGTTGGGGGGGGGGGGGGAGCGGGTTGCGTGTGTAGTGGATTGTCGAGATCGTGGTTGGTTAGTATTTATCTAGTTATGTTCACCTAGTTGTGCTTGCGAGGGTTGAGCTCTCCTCTTTCGGCCCGCCTCTCAACTGTCAATCAATCAATTATTACTAACTAATAAAAAACATTCCACACACACAGACACACACACACATCCAGGAAGTCGCCGGTAACAGCTGTCTAACGCCCAGGTACATATTTACTGCTAGGTAACAGGGCCATCAGAATGAAAGAAACTCTGCTGATTTCCGTTTGTTCCATCACCGGGGAATGGCATGAGCTAGGATTACGAGTCGAGAGCGACGTCCACTCAGCTATAAACCCCCTAGTTTGTGTATTGGTGTAAAAGATAATTTGGGAGAGGTTAATGGAAAGAAATTATGTTTGGTGGCCTTGAAGGCTTTGGAGGGGAGGGGGGTTGGCAGTTATGAATTTAAATATTTAATTTTTTAAGATAGGATATATAAGCAAAAGACGTTGCGAGATATAGTAAGAAAAGTTTTTCTGACTGAGGTTAGGTACTGTCTGATTGACTTGTATGTTAGGAAAAAGAATACTTATTAGAAACTTAGATAATCTTTTGAAATGTTTCTTAGCAAATAGTTGCAAATTATTGTGTAAATAGCTTTTGGTTACCCTACCCTAAACAAACACACGTGAGCACAATTAGTCCACGGGATTCAGAGAGAGTGAACAGCGAAATAGTAACAAAAAATGTGACAATGAAGGTAAACTATGTCATTCAAACGTTAACCATATAAATTACAGTAACACTAACCGAGCGTCCACATACATATTCCAATCAATTTACATGAATAAACATTCGCTAATATATTCCTTTAAAATGGACACACGCAGATAGTTACAGTACACATGTCAGATCAATTACTGGTACACATAAACACTCATAGCTGGACGTGTCTCTCGATCTTGACAATAGTAGACATGTAACAAAAAATGTGACAATAATGGGAAACTATGTCATTCAAACGTATAAATGTTAACCATTTTTTTTTTTTTTTTTGAGATATATACAAGAGTTGTTACATTCTTGTACAGCCACTAGTACGCGTAGCGTTTCGGGCAAGTCCTTAATCCTATGGTCCCTGGAATACGATCCCCTGCCGCGAAGAATCGTTTTTTCATCCAAGTACACATTTTACTGTTGCGTTAAACAGAGGCTACAGTTAAGGAATTGCGCCCAGTAAATCCTCCCCGGCCAGGATACGAACCCATGACATAGCGCTCGCGGAACGCCAGGCGAGTGTCTTACCACTACACCACGGAGACTGGAGTAATACTAATCGCGCGCACACGCACATATGTCAATCAATTTACATAAATAAACATTCACTAATGTGTACCTTTAAAATGAGCACATACAGATAATTACCGTACACATGTCAGTTCAATTACAGGTACACATAAAAACACATAGCTTCACGTGTCTGTCGGTCTTGACAATAGTACACATGGATACGCACACAAAACAGTCCATTATCAATTAACGTGTGTGTGTGTGTGTGTGTATGTGTGTGTACTCACCTAGTTGTACTCACCTAGTTGCGTCTACAGGATCGAGCATTGACTCTTGGATCCCGCCTTTTGATCATCGGTTGTTTACAGCAGTGACTCCTGTCCCATTTCCCTATCATACCTGGTTTTAAAATTATGAATAGTATTTGCTTCCACAACCTGTTCCTGAAGTGCATTCCATTTTCCCACTACTCTCACGCTAAAAGAAAACTTCCTAACATCTCTGTGACTCATCTGAGTTTCAAGCTTCCATCCATGTCCCCTCGTTCTGTTAGTATTCCGTGTGAACATTTCGTCTATGTCCACTCTGTCAATCCCTCTGAGTATATTATACGTTCCTATCATGTCCCCCTCTCCCTTCTTCTTTCTAGTGTCGTAAGGCACAGTTCCCTCAGGCGCTCCTCATACCCCATCCCTCGTAGCTCTGGGACGAGTCTCGTTGCAAACCTCTGAACCTTTTCCAGTTTCATTATATGCTTCTTCAGATGGGGACTCCATGATGAGGCGGCATACTCTAAGACTGGCCGTACGTAGGCAGTGTAAAGCGCCCTAAATGCCTCCTTACTTAGGTTTCTGAATGATGTTCTAACTTTTGCCAGTGTAGAGTACGCTGCTGTCGTTATCCTATTTATATGTGCCTCAGGAGATAGATTAGGTGTTACGTCCACCCCCAGGTCTCTTTCACGCGTCGTTACAGGTAGGCTGTTCCCCTTCATTGTGTACTGTCCCTTTGGTCTCCTATCTCCTAGTCCCATTTCCATAACTTTACATTTGCTCGTGTTGAATTCCAGTAGCCATTTCTCTGACCATCTCTGCAACCTGTTCAGGTCCTCTTGGAGGATCCTGCAATCCTCATCTGTCACAACTCTTCTCATCAACTTTGCGTCATCCGCAAACATCGACATGTAGGACTCTACGCCTGTAAACATGTCGTTAACATATACAAGAAATAGAATTGGTCCCAGCACCGATCCTTGTGGTACTCCACTTGTTACTGTTCGCCAGTCCGACTTCTCGCCCCTTACCGTAACTCTTTGGCTCCTTCCTGTTAGGTAGTTCCTTATCCATGCTAGGACCTTTCTCCCCACCCCCGCCTGCCTCTCGAGCTTGAACAGCAGTCTCATGTGCGGTACTGTATCAAAGGCTTTTTGGCAGTCCAGAAATATGCAGTCTGCCCAACCATCTCTGTCCTGTCTTATCCTCGTTATTTTATCAAAGAATTCCAGAAGGTTTGTTAGGCACGATTTCCCTGACCAGAACCCATGTTGATGTTTGTTCACAAACCTAATGTGTGTGTGTGTGTGTGTGTGTGTGTGTGTGTGTGTGTGTGTGTGTGTGTGTGTGTGTGTGTGTGTGTGTGTGTGTGTGTGTGTGTGTGTGTGTGTGTGTGTGTGTGTGTGTGTGTTTATTTTCTCCTTGTATTTACTATATGTATCAGCAGAATCGAGTTATTAGCTCTTGGACCCCGCCTATCTAATATATGTATTTTTCCTTTTTTATATCTACTACATCTGTTTCTCTCTAACACAAACACACATACACACACACACACACACACACACAAACTGGAGGCCTACCGTCTAAACGGAGAGATTTCGTTGGCTATAATGCTAATGGTCCCCGATCGAATCTCAGTTTACGCAATAGCAAACTCAACTCAAAAACTGCAAACTGAAAACTCACACCCTAGAAGTGACTCGAACCCATACTGCCAGGAGCAACGCAACTGGTATGTACAGGACGCCTTAATCCGCTTGTGTCCATTTTAAAATAATATATTAGTGAATGTTTATTAATGTAAATTGATTGGAATATGTTTGATTTCAATCATACATATTCCAATCAATTTACATAAATTTAATTTAAAAGTATGATTCCAATCATACATATTCCAATCTTGATATATGTCAAGCGGATCAATGCATCCTGTACATGCCAGATGCGTTGCTCTTGGCAGTATGGGTTCGAGTCACTTCTGGGGTGTGAGTTTTCAATTGCATATAGTCCTGGGGACCATTCAGGCTTGTTCGCATGTATATATATATATATATATATATATATATATATATATATATATATATATATATATATATATATATATATATATATATATATATATATATATATATATATAAATCTGTCATATTTGTATATTAAATAATAAAAATTTATTTTAATTGAATTTAATTTAATTTATTTATTTATTAAAATAATTATTTAATAATTGAATAAAATATTAATTAAAAAAATGATTTATATTTTTTTTTAAATTAAAAATTAAATAATAAATTAAATATTGATATATACTTGTGGGTCCAGGAGGCCGTCTGTGTCCCCTCAGATGGTCTCCCTTATCACAGTTTGTGTCTATGGATGTGTGTCTGTGTGTGAGTGTGTATATCCCTGTGAGTGTCTGGGTGAGTGTGTGTGAGTGTGAGTGCCCCTGTGAGTGTCCGGGAGAGTGTGTGTCCGGTTATACCTGTGGGTCCACGAGGCCATCTGTGTCCCCTCAGATGGTCTCCTTTATCACAGTCTATGAGTGTGTGTGAGTGTTCGGGTGAGGGTGTGTGTGTGAGTGTGTGAGTGTCCGGGTTTATGTGAGGTTTGGTTAATGGAACAATCCTTTCCCCTCCCCTCCCCAAATCTCCTCCCTTATTCCCACCGTGGGTTCGAATCCCAGGTGATTAGACCTGCCCTAAGTCCATGGATCCAAGGTATCCATCCGAGGGCCCAACGGATTTCACCTCTTCCCCACTTTCCAAGGGCCAGGTCAATTCTAGCTATCCAGGGAACCTGTCGAAACAGAGGCAGCTACAGGAGGGGACACACAAATATTTGTGCCCTGCAGTTACACAACCGTTCCGACAGGCTCGATCGCAATCTATCCAGATGAGTACTCGTTCTCTTCCGACTAGACCACGCTGGAGTCGCTGTATGTTTCAAATTTGGTGCCTTTATTTATAGTTAGTATTTTTGGTGTATTAATTGATTTGTTTTAATTTTTTAATTACTTAGTTAGAGTGATTTAGGGAGTTGGGGGGGGGGGGGGGGAGCGGGTTGCGTGTGTAGTGGATTGTCGAGATCGTGGTTGGTTAGTATTTATCTAGTTATGTTCACCTAGTTGTGCTTGCGAGGGTTGAGCTCTCCTCTTTCGGCCCGCCTCTCAACTGTCAATCAATCAATTATTACTAACTAATAAAAAACATTCCACACACACAGACACACACACACATCCAGGAAGTCGCCGGTAACAGCTGTCTAACGCCCAGGTACATATTTACTGCTAGGTAACAGGGCCATCAGAATGAAAGAAACTCTGCTGATTTCCGTTTGTTCCATCACCGGGGAATGGCATGAGCTAGGATTACGAGTCGAGAGCGACGTCCACTCAGCTATAAACCCCCTAGTTTGTGTATTGGTGTAAAAGATAATTTGGGAGAGGTTAATGGAAAGAAATTATGTTTGGTGGCCTTGAAGGCTTTGGAGGGGAGGGGGGTTGGCAGTTATGAATTTAAATATTTAATTTTTTAAGATAGGATATATAAGCAAAAGACGTTGCGAGATATAGTAAGAAAAGTTTTTCTGACTGAGGTTAGGTACTGTCTGATTGACTTGTATGTTAGGAAAAAGAATACTTATTAGAAACTTAGATAATCTTTTGAAATGTTTCTTAGCAAATAGTTGCAAATTATTGTGTAAATAGCTTTTGGTTACCCTACCCTAAACAAACACACGTGAGCACAATTAGTCCACGGGATTCAGAGAGAGTGAACAGCGAAATAGTAACAAAAAATGTGACAATGAAGGTAAACTATGTCATTCAAACGTTAACCATATAAATTACAGTAACACTAACCGAGCGTCCACATACATATTCCAATCAATTTACATGAATAAACATTCGCTAATATATTCCTTTAAAATGGACACACGCAGATAGTTACAGTACACATGTCAGATCAATTACTGGTACACATAAACACTCATAGCTGGACGTGTCTCTCGATCTTGACAATAGTAGACATGTAACAAAAAATGTGACAATAATGGGAAACTATGTCATTCAAACGTATAAATGTTAACCATTTTTTTTTTTTTTTTTGAGATATATACAAGAGTTGTTACATTCTTGTACAGCCACTAGTACGCGTAGCGTTTCGGGCAAGTCCTTAATCCTATGGTCCCTGGAATACGATCCCCTGCCGCGAAGAATCGTTTTTTCATCCAAGTACACATTTTACTGTTGCGTTAAACAGAGGCTACAGTTAAGGAATTGCGCCCAGTAAATCCTCCCCGGCCAGGATACGAACCCATGACATAGCGCTCGCGGAACGCCAGGCGAGTGTCTTACCACTACACCACGGAGACTGGAGTAATACTAATCGCGCGCACACGCACATATGTCAATCAATTTACATAAATAAACATTCACTAATGTGTACCTTTAAAATGAGCACATACAGATAATTACCGTACACATGTCAGTTCAATTACAGGTACACATAAAAACACATAGCTTCACGTGTCTGTCGGTCTTGACAATAGTACACATGGATACGCACACAAAACAGTCCATTATCAATTAACGTGTGTGTGTGTGTGTGTGTATGTGTGTGTACTCACCTAGTTGTACTCACCTAGTTGCGTCTACAGGATCGAGCATTGACTCTTGGATCCCGCCTTTTGATCATCGGTTGTTTACAGCAGTGACTCCTGTCCCATTTCCCTATCATACCTGGTTTTAAAATTATGAATAGTATTTGCTTCCACAACCTGTTCCTGAAGTGCATTCCATTTTCCCACTACTCTCACGCTAAAAGAAAACTTCCTAACATCTCTGTGACTCATCTGAGTTTCAAGCTTCCATCCATGTCCCCTCGTTCTGTTAGTATTCCGTGTGAACATTTCGTCTATGTCCACTCTGTCAATCCCTCTGAGTATATTATACGTTCCTATCATGTCCCCCTCTCCCTTCTTCTTTCTAGTGTCGTAAGGCACAGTTCCCTCAGGCGCTCCTCATACCCCATCCCTCGTAGCTCTGGGACGAGTCTCGTTGCAAACCTCTGAACCTTTTCCAGTTTCATTATATGCTTCTTCAGATGGGGACTCCATGATGAGGCGGCATACTCTAAGACTGGCCGTACGTAGGCAGTGTAAAGCGCCCTAAATGCCTCCTTACTTAGGTTTCTGAATGATGTTCTAACTTTTGCCAGTGTAGAGTACGCTGCTGTCGTTATCCTATTTATATGTGCCTCAGGAGATAGATTAGGTGTTACGTCCACCCCCAGGTCTCTTTCACGCGTCGTTACAGGTAGGCTGTTCCCCTTCATTGTGTACTGTCCCTTTGGTCTCCTATCTCCTAGTCCCATTTCCATTACTTTACATTTGCTCGTGTTGAATTCCAGTAGCCATTTCTCTGACCATCTCTGCAACCTGTTCAGGTCCTCTTGGAGGATCCTGCAATCCTCATCTGTCACAACTCTTCTCATCAACTTTGCGTCATCCGCAAACATCGACATGTAGGACTCTACGCCTGTAAACATGTCGTTAACATATACAAGAAATAGAATTGGTCCCAGCACCGATCCTTGTGGTACTCCACTTGTTACTGTTCGCCAGTCCGACTTCTCGCCCCTTACCGTAACTCTTTGGCTCCTTCCTGTTAGGTAGTTCCTTATCCATGCTAGGACCTTTCTCCCCACCCCCGCCTGCCTCTCGAGCTTGAACAGCAGTCTCATGTGCGGTACTGTATCAAAGGCTTTTTGGCAGTCCAGAAATATGCAGTCTGCCCAACCATCTCTGTCCTGTCTTATCCTCGTTATTTTATCAAAGAATTCCAGAAGGTTTGTTAGGCACGATTTCCCTGACCAGAACCCATGTTGATGTTTGTTCACAAACCTAATGTGTGTGTGTGTGTGTGTGTGTGTGTGTGTGTGTGTGTGTGTGTGTGTGTGTGTGTGTGTGTGTGTGTGTGTGTGTGTGTGTGTGTGTGTGTGTGTGTGTGTGTGTGTGTGTGTTTATTTTCTCCTTGTATTTACTATATGTATCAGCAGAATCGAGTTATTAGCTCTTGGACCCCGCCTATCTAATATATGTATTTTTCCTTTTTTATATCTACTACATCTGTTTCTCTCTAACACAAACACACATACACACACACACACACACACACACAAACTGGAGGCCTACCGTCTAAACGGAGAGATTTCGTTGGCTATAATGCTAATGGTCCCCGATCGAATCTCAGTTTACGCAATAGCAAACTCAACTCAAAAACTGCAAACTGAAAACTCACACCCTAGAAGTGACTCGAACCCATACTGCCAGGAGCAACGCAACTGGTATGTACAGGACGCCTTAATCCGCTTGTGTCCATTTTAAAAGAATATATTAGTGAATGTTTATTAATGTAAATTGATTGGAATATGTTTGATTTCAATCATACATATTCCAATCAATTTACATAAATTTAATTTAAAAGTATGATTCCAATCATACATATTCCAATCTTGATATATGTCAAGCGGATCAATGCATCCTGTACATGCCAGATGCGTTGCTCTTGGCAGTATGGGTTCGAGTCACTTCTGGGGTGTGAGTTTTCAATTGCATATAGTCCTGGGGACCATTCAGGCTTGTTCGCATGTATATATATATATATATATATATATATATATATATATATATATATATATATATATATATATATATATATATATATATATATATATATATATATATATATATATATATATATATATATATATATATATATATAAAAATCTGTCATATTTGTATATTAAATAATAAAAATTTATTTTAATTGAATTTAATTTAATTTATTTATTTATTAAAATAATTATTTAATAATTGAATAAAATATTAATTAAAAAAATGATTTATATTTTTTTTAAATTAAAAATTAAATAATAAATTAAATATTGATATATACTTGTGGGTCCAGGAGGCCGTCTGTGTCCCCTCAGATGGTCTCCCTTATCACAGTTTGTGTCTATGGATGTGTGTCTGTGTGTGAGTGTGTATATCCCTGTGAGTGTCTGGGTGAGTGTGTGTGAGTGTGAGTGCCCCTGTGAGTGTCCGGGAGAGTGTGTGTCCGGTTATACCTGTGGGTCCACGAGGCCATCTGTGTCCCCTCAGATGGTCTCCTTTATCACAGTCTATGAGTGTGTGTGAGTGTTCGGGTGAGGGTGTGTGTGTGAGTGTGTGAGTGTCCGGGTTTATGTGAGGTTTGGTTAATGGAACAATCCTTTCCCCTCCCCTCCCCAAATCTCCTCCCTTATTCCCACCGTGGGTTCGAATCCCAGGTGATTAGACCTGCCCTAAGTCCATGGATCCAAGGTATCCATCCGAGGGCCCAACGGATTTCACCTCTTCCCCACTTTCCAAGGGCCAGGTCAATTCTAGCTATCCAGGGAACCTGTCGAAACAGAGGCAGCTACAGGAGGGGACACACAAATATTTGTGCCCTGCAGTTACACAACCGTTCCGACAGGCTCGATCGCAATCTATCCAGATGAGAACTCGTTCTCTTCCGACTAGACCACGCTGGAGTCGCTGTATGCTTCAAATTTGGTGCCTTTATTTATAGTTAGTATTTTTGGTGTATTAATTGATTTGTTTTAATTTTTTAATTACTTAGTTAGAGTGATTTAGGGAGTTGGGGGGGGGGGGAGCGGGTTGCGTGTGTAGTGGATTGTCGAGATCGTGGTTGGTTAGTATTTATCTAGTTATGTTCACCTAGTTGTGCTTGCGAGGGTTGAGCTCTCCTCTTTCGGCCCGCCTCTCAACTGTCAATCAATCAATTATTACTAACTAATAAAAAACATTCCACACACACAGACACACACACACATCCAGGAAGTCGCCGGTAACAGCTGTCTAACGCCCAGGTACATATTTACTGCTAGGTAACAGGGCCATCAGAATGAAAGAAACTCTGCTGATTTCCGTTTGTTCCATCACCGGGAATGGCATGAGCTAGGATTACGAGTCGAGAGCGACGTCCACTCAGCTATAAACCCCCTAGTTTGTGTATTGGTGTAAAAGATAATTTGGGAGAGGTTAATGGAAAGAAATTATGTTTGGTGGCCTTGAAGGCTTTGGAGGGGAGGGGGGTTGGCAGTTATGAATTTAAATATTTAATTTTTTAAGATAGGATATATAAGCAAAAGACGTTGCGAGATATAGTAAGAAAAGTTTTTCTGACTGAGGTTAGGTACTGTCTGATTGACTTGTATGTTAGGAAAAAGAATACTTATTAGAAACTTAGATGATCTTTTGAAATGTTTCTTAGCAAATAGTTGCAAATTATTGTGTAAATAGCTTTTGGTTACCCTACCCTAAACAAACACACGTGAGCACAATTAGTCCACGGGATTCAGAGAGAGTGAACAGCGAAATAGTAACAAAAAATGTGACAATGAAGGTAAACTATGTCATTCAAACGTTAAC